>NW_025961719.1:0-33525 GCF_023159225.1 Perognathus longimembris pacificus | reverse complement strand
AGGTAGCTGTTTATCACTAAATATCTCCACTGAGATTAAGAGAAGCAGTAGCTTAATAAATTAAGTACTTCCTGGTATGGTTACTGTACTGGTAACTCCCCAAATGAATGTGGATTGTGGTGAGGGAACAGAGAATAAAGCTCATTTAGGATCTGCACTTACGAAGGTGGTAGGCAGCTGTATATCAAGGAGTAAACCTTCTGAGAATAAAAACAGCTGGAGCTTGTTAAGATAATTACACAGGGGAAAGGATAATGTACTGGGAACTCCTCAGAAGAATCTGATTTGTGGTGATGGGAGAGAGATAAAAGCTCATTTAGGAACGATATGAACATGCTGCGTAGGTAGCTGTTTATCAGTAAATATTTCCACTGAGATTAAGAAAAGCAGTAGCTTAATAAATTAAGTACTTCCTGGTATGGTTACTGTACTGGTAACTCCCCAAAAGCATCTGGATTGTGGTGAGGGAACAGAGAAAAAAGCTCATTTAGGACCTGCACTTACGAAGTGGGTAGGCAGCTGTATATCAGGGAGTAAACCTTCTGAGAATAAAAACAGCTGGAGCTTGTTAAGGTAATTACACAGGGGAAAGGATAATGTACTGGGAACTCCTCAGAAGAATCTGACTAGTGGTGAGGGGAGAGAGATAAAAGCTCATTTAGGAACGACATGAACATTCTGCGTAGGTAGCTGTTTATCAGTAAATATCTCCACTGAGATTAAGAAAAGCAGTAGCTTAAAAGATTAAGTACTTCCTGGTATGGTTACTGTACTGGTAACTCCCAAAAAGAATCTGGATTGTGGTGAGGGAACAGCGAAAAAAGCTCATTTAGGACCTGCACTTACGAAGGGGGTAGGCAGCTGTATATCAGGGAGTATCGCTTCTGAGAATAAAAAGAGCTGGAGCTTGTTAAGGTAATTACACAGGGGAAAGGATAATGTACTGGGAACTCCTCAGAAGAATCTGATTTGTGGTGAGTGTAGAGAGATAAAAGCTCATTTAGGAACGACATGAACATGCTGCATACGTAGCTGTTTATCAGTAAATATCTCCACTGAGATTAAGAAAAGCAGTAGCTTATAAATTAAGTACTTCCTGGTATGGATTCTGTACTGGTAACTCCCCAAAAGAATCTTGTTTGTGGTGAGGGAATAGAGAAAAAAGCTCATTTAGGACCTGCAATTTCGAAGGGGGTAGGCAGCTGTATATCAGGGAGTAAACCTTCTGAGAATAAAAACAGCTGGTGCTTGTTAAGGTAATTGCACAGGGGAAAGGATAATGTACTGGGAACTCCTCAGAAGAATCTGATTTGTGGTGAGGGGAGAGAGATAAAAGCTCATATAGGAACGACATGAACATGCTGCGTACGTAGCAGTTTATCAGTAAATATCTCCACTGAGATTAAGAAAAGCAGTAGCTTAATAAATTAAGTACTTTCTGGTATGGTTACTGTACTGGTAACTCCCGAAAAGAATCTGGATTGTGGTGAGGGAACAGAGAAAAAAGCTCATTTAGGACCTGCACTTACGAAGGGGGTAGGCAGCTGTATATCAGGGAGTAAACCTTCTGAGAATGAAAGCAGCTGGAGCTTGTTAAGGTAATCACACAGGGGAAAGGATAATGTACTGGGAACTCGTAAGAAGAATCTGATTTGTGGTGAGGGGAGAGAGATAAAAGCTCATTTAGGAACGACATGAACATGCTGCGTACGTAGCTGTTTATCAGTAAATATCTCCACTGAGATTAAGAAAAGCAGTAGCTTAATAAATTAAGTACTTCCTGGTATGGTTACTGTACTGGTAACTCCCCAAAAGAATCAGGATTGTGGTGAGGGAACAGAGAAAAAAGCTCATTTAGGACCTGCACTTACGATGGGGGTAGGCAGCTGTATATCAGGGGGTAAACCTTCTGAGAATAAAAAACAGCTGGAGCTTGTTAAGGTAATTACACAGGGGAAAGGATAATGTACTGGGAACTCCTCAGAAGAATCTGATTTGTGGTGAGGGGAGAGATAAAAGCTCATTTAGGAACGACATGAACATGCTTTGTAGGTAGCTGTTTATCAGTAAATATCTCCACTGAGATTAAGAAAAGCAGTAGCTTAATAAATTAAGTACTTCCTGGTATGGTTACTGTACTGGTAACTCCCCAAAAGAATCTGGATTGTGGTGAGGGAACAGAGAAAAAAGCTCATTTAGGACCTGCACTTACGAAGGGGGTAGGCAATTGTGTATCAGGGAGTAAACCTTCTGAGAATAAAAACAGCTGGAGCTTATAAAGGTAATTACACAGGGGAAAGGATAATGTACTGGGTACTCCTCAGAAGAATCTGATTTGTGGTGAGGGGAGAGGGATAAAAGCTCATTTAGGAACGACATGAACATGCTGCGTAGGTAGCTGTTTATCAGTAAATATCTCCACTGAGATTAAGAAAAGCAGTAGCTTAATAATTTAAGTACTTCCTGGTATGGTTACTGTACTGGTAACTCCCCAAAAGAATCTGGATTGTGGTGAGGGAACAGAGAAAAAAGCTCATTTAAGACCTACACTTACGAAGGTGGTATGCAGCTGTATATCAGGGAGTAAACCTTCTGAGAATAAAAACAGCTGGAGCTAGTTAAGGTAATTACACAGGGGAAAGGATAAAATACTGGGAACTCCTCAGAAGAATCTGATTTGTGGTGAAGGGAGAGAGATAAAAGCTCATTTAGGAACGACATTAACATGCTGCATAGGTAGCTGTTTATCAGTAAATATCTCCACTGAGATTAAGAAAAGCAGTAGCTTAATAATTTAAGTACTTCCTGGTATGGTTACTGTACTGGTAACTCCCCAAAAGAATCTGGATTGTGGTGAGGGAACAGAGAAAAAAGCTCATTTAGGACCTACACTTACGAAGGTGGTATGCAGCTGTATATCAGGGAGTAAACCTTCTGAGAATAAAAACAGCTGGAGCTAGTTAAGGTAATTACACAGGGGAAAGGATAAAGTACTGGGAACTCCTCAGAAGAATCTGATTTGTGGTGAGGGGAGAGAGATAAAAGCTCATTTAGGAACGACATGAACATGCTGCGTAGGTAGCTGTTTATCAGTAAATATCTCCACTGAGATTAAGAAAAGCAGTAGCTTAATAAATTAAGTACTTCCTGGTATGGTTACTGTACTGGTAACTCCCCAAAAGAATCTGATTGTGGTGAGGGAACAGAGAAAAAAGCTCATTTAGGACCTGCACTTACCAAGGGGTAGGCAGCTGTATATCAGGGAGTATCGCTTCTGAGAATAAAAAACAGCTGGAGCTTGTAAAGGTAATTACACAGGGGAAAGGATAAAGTACTGGGAACTCCTCAGAAGAATCTGATTTGTGGTGAGGGGAGTGAGATAAAAGCTCATTTAGGAACGACATGAACATGCTGCGTAGGTAGCTGTTTATCAGTAAATATCTCCACTGAGATTAAGAAAAGCAGTAGCTTAATAAATTAAGTACTTCCTGGTATGGTTACTGTACTGGTAACTCCCCAAAAGAATCTGGATTGTGGTGAGGGAACAGAGAAAAAAGCTCATTTAGGACCTGTACCTACGAAGGGGGTAGACAGCTGTATATCAGGGAGTAAACCTTCTGAGAATAAAAACAGCTGGAGCTTGTTAAGGTAATTACACAGGGGAAAGGAGAATGTACTGGGAACTCCTCAGAAGAATCTGATTTGTGGTGAGGGGAGAGAGATAAAAGCTCATTTAGGAACGACATGAACATACTTTGTAGGTAGCTGTTTATCAGTAAATATCTCCACTGAGATTAAGAAAAGCAGTAGCTTAATAAATTAAGTACTTCCTGGTATGGTTACTGTACTGGTAACTCCCCAAAAGAATCTGGATTGTGGTGAGGGAACAGAGAAAAAAGCTCATTTAAGACCAGCACTTACGAAGGGGGTAGGCAGTTGTATATCAGGGAGTAAAACTTCTGAGAATAAAAACAGCTGGAGCTTATAAAGGTAATTACACAGGGGAAAGGATAATGTACTGGGTACTCCTCAGAAGAATCTGATTTGTGGTGAGGGGAGAGGGATAAAAGCTCATTTAGGAACGACATGAACATGCTGCGTAGGTAGCTGTTTATCAGTAAATATCTCCACTGAGATTAAGAAAAAGCAGTAGCTTAATGAATTAAGTACTTCCTGGTATGGTTACTGTACTGGTAACTCCCCAAAAGAATCTGGATTGTGGTGAGGGAACAGAGAAAAAAGCTCATTTAGGATTTGCACTTACGAAAGGGGTAGTCAGCAGTATATCAGGGAGTAAACCTTCTGAGAATAAAACAGCTGGAGCTTCTTAAGGTAATTACACAGGGGAAAGAATAATGTACTGGGAACTCCTCAGAAGAATCTGATTTGTGGTGAGGGGAGAGAGATAAAAGCTCATTTATGAACGACATGAACATGCTGCGTAGGTAGCTGTTTATCACTAAATATCTCCACTGAGATTAAGAAAAGCAGTAGCTTAATAAATTAAGTACTTCCTGGTATGGTTACTGTACTGGTAACTCCCCAAAAGAATCTGGATTGTGGTTTGGGAACAGAGAAAAAAGCTCATTTAGGACCTGCACTTACGAAGGGGGTAGGCAGCTGTATATCAGGGAGTAAACCTTCTGAGAATAAAAACAGCTGGAGCTTGTAAAGGTAATTACACAGGGGAAAGGATATGTACTGGGAACTCCTCAGAAGAATCTGATTTGTGGTGAGGGGAGAGAGATAAAAGCTCATTTAGGAACGACATGAACATGCAGCGTAGGTAGCTGTTTATCAGTAAATATCTCCACTGAGATTAAGAAAAGCAGTAGCTTAATGAATTAAGTACTTCCTGGTATGGTTACTGTACTGGTAACTCCCCAAAAGAGTCTGGATTGTGTTGAGGGAACAGAGATAAAAGCTCATTTAGGACCTGAACATACGAAGGGGGTAGACAGCTGTATATCAGGGATTAAAACTTCTGAGAATAAAAAAAGCTGGAGCTTGTTAAGGTAATTACACAGAGGAAAGGATAATATACTGCGAACTCCTCAGAAGAATCTGATTTGTGGTGAGTGGAGAGAGATAAAAGCTCATTTAGGAACGACATGAACATGCTGCGTAGGTAGCTGTTTATCAGTATATATCTCCACTGAGATTAAGAAAAGCAGTAGCTTAATAAATTAAGTACTTCCTGGTATGGTTACTGTACTGGTAACTCCCCAAAAGAGTCTGGATTGTGTTGAGGGAACAGAGAAAAATGCTCATTTAGGATTTGCACTTACGAAGGGGGTAGGCAGCAGTATACCAGGGAGTAAACCTTCTGAGAATAAAAACAGCTGGAGCTTGTTAAGGTAATTACACAGGGGAAAGGATAATGTACTGGGAACTCCTCAGAAGAATCTGATTCGTGGTGAGGGGAGAGAGATAAAAGCTCATTTAGGAACGACATGAACATGCTGCGTAGGTAGCTGTTTATCAGTAAATATCTCCACTGAGATCAAGAAAAGCAGTAGCTTAATGAATTAAGTACTTCCTGGTATGGTTACTGTACTGGTAACTCCCCAAAAGAGTCTGGATTGTGTTGAGGGAACAGAGAAAAAAGCTCATTTAGGATTTGCACGTACGAAGGGGGTACGCAGCAGTATATCAGGGAGTATACCTTCTGAGAATAAAAACAGCTGGAGCTTGTTAAGGTAATTACACAGGGGAAAGGATAATGTACTGGGAACTCCTCAGAAGAATCTGATTTGTGGTGAGGGGAGAGAGATAAAAGCTCATTTAGGAACGACATGAACATGCTGCGTAGGTAGCTGTTTATCAGTAAATATCTCCACTGAGATTAAGAAAAGCAGTAGCTTAATAAATTAAGTACTTCCTGGTATGGTTACTGTAATGGTAACTCCCCAAGAGAATCTGGATTTGCTGAGGGAACAGAGAAAAAAGCTCATTTAGGACCTGCACTTACGAAGGGTTAGGCAGCTGTATATCAGGGAGTAAACCTTCTGAGAATTAAAACAGCTGGAGCTTGTTAAGGTAATTACACAGGGGAAAGGATAATGTACTGGGAACTCCTCTGATGAAGCTGATTTGTGGTGAGGGGAGAGAGATAAAAGCTCATTTAGGAACGACATGAACATGCTGCGTAGGTAGCTGTTTATCAGTAAATATCTCCACTGAGATTAAGAAAAGCAGTAGCTTAATAAATTAAGTACTTCCTGGTATGGTTACTGTACTGGTAACTCCCCAAAAGAATCTGGATTGTGGTGAGGGAACAGAGAAAAAAGCTCATTTAGGACCTGCACTTACGAAGGGGGTAGGCAGCTGTATATCAGGGAGTAAACCTTCTGAGAAAAAAACAGCTGGAGCTTGTTAAGGTAATTACACAGGGGAAAGGATAATGTACTGGGAACTCCTCAGAAGAATCTGATTTGTGGTGAGGGGAGAGAGATAAAAGCTCATTTAGGAACGACATGAACATGCTGCGTAGATCGCTGTTTATCAGTAAATATCTCCAATGAGATTAAGAAAAGCAGTAGCTTAATAAATTAAGTACTTCCTGGTATGGTTACTGTACTGGTAACTCCCCAAAAGAATCTGGATTGTGGTGAGGGAACAGAGAAAAAAACTCATTGAGGACCTGCACTTACGAAGGGGGTAGGCAGCTGTATATCAGCGAGTAAACCTTCTGAGAGTAAAAACAGCTGGAGCTTGTTAAGGTAATTACACAGGGGAAAGGATAATGTACTGGGAACTCCTCAGAAGAATCTGATTTGTGGTGAGGGGAGAGAGATAAAAGCTCATTTAGGAACGACATGAACATGCTGCTTAGGTAGCTGTTTATCAGTAAATATCTCCACTGAGATTAAGAAAAGCAGTAGCTTAATAAATTAAGTACTTCCTGGTATGGTTACTGTACTGGTAACTCCCCCAAAGAATCTGGATTGTGGTGAGGGAACAGAGAAAAAAGCTCATTTAGGACCTGCTCTTACGAAGGGGGTAGGCAGCTGTATATCAGGGAGTAAACTTTCTGAGAATAGAAACAGCTGGAGCTTGTTAAGGTAATTACACAGGGGAAGGATAATGTACTGGGAACTCCTCAGAAGAATCTGATTTGTGGTGAGGGGAGAGAGAAAAAAGCCCATTTAGGAACGGCATGAACATGCTGCATACGTATCTGTTTATCAGTAAATATCTCCATTGAGAATAAGAAAAGCAGTAGCTTAATAAATTAAGTACTTCCTGGTATGGATACTGTACTGGTAACTCCCCAAAAGAATCTGGATTGGGGTGAGGGAACAGAGAAAAAAGCTCATTTAGGACCTGCACTTACGAAGGGGGTAGGCAGCTGTATATCAGGGAGTAAACCTTCTGAGAATAAAAACAGCTGGAGCTTGTTAAGGTAATTACACAGGGGAAAGGATAATGTACCTGGAACTCCTCAGAAGAATCTGATTTGTGGTGAGGGGAGAGAGATCAATGATCATTTAGGAACGACATGAACATGCTGCGTTGGTAGCTGTTTATCAGTAAATATCTCCACTGAGATTAAGAAAAGCAGTAGCTTAATAAATTAAGTACTTCCTGGTATGGTTACTGTACTGGTAACTCCCCAAAAGAATCTGCATTGTGGTGAGGGAACAGAGAAAAAAGCTCATTTAGGACCTGCACTTACGAAGGGGGTAGGCAGCAGTATATCAGGGAGTAAACCTTCTGAGAATAAAAACAGCTGGAGCTTGTTAAGGTAATTACACAGGGGAAAGGATAATGTACTGGGAACTCCTCAGAAGAATCTGATTTGTGGTGAGGGGAGAGAGATAAAAGCTCATTTAGGAACGATATGAACATGCTGCGTACGTAGCTGTTTATCAGTAAATATCTCCACTGAGATTAAGAAAAGCAGTAGCTTAATAAATTAAGTACTTCCTGGTATGGTTACTGTACTGGTAACTCCCCAAAAGAATCTGGATTGTGGTGAGGGAACAGAGAAAAAAGCTCATTTAGGAATTGCACTTACGAAGCGGGTAGGCAGCTGTATATCAGGGAGTAGCCCTTCTGGGAATAAAAACAGCTGGAGCTTGTTAAGGTAATTACACAGGAGAAAGGATAATGTACTAGGAACTCCTCAGAAGAATCTGATTTGTGGTGAGGGGAGAGAGATAAAAGCTCATTTAGGAACGACATGAACATGCTGTGTAGGCAGCTGTATATTAGGGAGTATCCCTTCTGGGAATAAAAACAGCTGGAGCTTGTTAAGGTAATTACGCAGGGGAAAGGATAATGTACTGGGAACTCCTCAGAAGAATCTGATTTGTGGTGAGGGGAGAGAGATAAAAGCTCATTTAGGAACGACATGAACATGCTGCGTAGGTAGCTGTTTATCAGTAAATATCTGCACTGAGATTAAGAAAAGCAGTAGCTTAATAAATTAAATACTTCCTGGTATGGTTACTGTACTGGTAACTCCCCAAAAGAATCTGGATTGTTGTGAGGAAACAGAGAAAAAAGCTCATTTAGGACCTGCACTTACGAAGGGTTAGGCAGCAGTATATCAGGGAGTAAACCTTCTGAGAATAAAAACAGCTGGAGCTTGTTGAGATAATTACACAGGGGAAAGGATAATGTACTGGGAACTCCTCAGAAGAATCTGATTTGTGGTGAGGGGAGAGAGATAAAAGCTCATTTAGGAACGACATGTACATGCTTCTTAGGTAGCTGTTTGTCAGTAAATATCTCCACTGAGAATAAGAAAAGCAGTAGCTTAATAAATTAAGTACTTCCTGGTATGGATACTGTACTGGTAACTCCCCAAAAGAATCTGGATTGTGGTGAGGGAACAGAGAAAAAAGCTCATTTAGGACCTGCACTTACGAAGGGGGTAGTCAGCAGTATATCAGGGAGTAAACCTTCTGAGAATAAAAACAGCTGGAGCTTGTTAAGGTAATTACACAGGGGAAAGGATAATGTACTGGGAACTCCTCAGAAGAATCTGATTTGTGGTGAGGGGAGAGAGATAAAAGCTCATATCGGAACGACATGAACATGCTGCGTAGGTAGCTGTTTATCAGTAAATATCTCCACTGAGATTAAGAAAAGCAGTAGCTTAATAAATTAAGTAGTTCCTGGTATGGTTACTGTACTGGTAACTCCCCAAAAGAATCTGGATTGTGGTGAGGGAACAGAGAAAAAAGCTCATTTAGTACCTGCAATTACGAAGGGGGTAGGCAGCTGTATATCAGGGAGTAAACCTTCTGAGAATAAAAACAGCTGGAGCTTGTTAAGGTAATTACACAGGGGAAAGGATAATGTACTGGGAACTCCTCAGAAGAATCTGATTTGTGGTGAAGGTAGAGAGATAAAAGCTCATTTATGAACGACATGAACATGCTGCATACATAGCTGTCTATCATTAAATATCTACACTGAGATTACGAAAAGCAGTAGCTTAATAAATTAAGTACTTTCTGGTATGGTTACTGTACTGGTAACTCCGGAAAAGAATCTGGATTGTGGTGAGGGAACAGAGAAAAAAGCTCATTTAGGACTTGCACTTACGAAGGGGGTAGGCAGCTGTATATCAGGGAGTAAACCTTCTGAGAATAAAAGCAGCTGGAGCTTGTTAAGGTAATCACACAGGGGAAAGGATAATGTACTGGGAACTCGTAAGAAGCATCTGATTTGTGGTGAGGGGAGAGAGATAAAAGCTCATTTAGGAACGACATGAACATGCTGCGTACGTAGCTGTTTATCAGTAAATATCTCCACTGAGATTAAGAAAAGCAGTAGCTTAATAAATTAAGTACTTCCTGGTATGGTTACTGTACTGGTAACTCCCCAAAAGAATCAGGATTGTGGTGAGGGAACAGAGAAAAAAGCTCATTTAGGACCTGCACTTACGATGGGGGTAGGCAGCTGTATATCAGGGGGTAAACCTTCTGAGAATAAAAACAGCTGGAGCTTGTTAAGGTAATTACACAGGGGAAAGGATAATGTACTGGGAACTCCTCAGAAGAATCTGATTTGTGGTGAGGGGAGAGATAAAAGCTCATTTAGGAACGACATGAACATGCTTTGTAGGTAGCTGTTTATCAGTAAATATCTCCACTGAGAATAAGAAAAGCAGTAGCTTAATAAATTAAGTACTTCCTGGTATGGTTACTGTACTGGTAACTCCCCAAAAGAATCTGGATTGTGGTGAGGGAACAGAGAAAAAAGCTCATTTAGGACCTGCACTTACGAAGGGGGTAGGCAATTGTGTATCAGGTAGTAAACCTTCTGAGAATAAAAACAGCTGGAGCTTATAAAGGTAATTACACAGGGGAAAGGATAATGTACTGGGTACTCCTCAGAAGAATCTGATTTGTGGTGAGGGGAGAGGGATAAAAGCTCATTTAGGAACGACATGAACATGCTGCGTAGGTAGCTGTTTATCAGTAAATATCTCCACTGAGATTAAGAAAAGCAGTAGCTTAATAATTTAAGTACTTCCTGGTATGGTTACTGTACTGGTAACTCCCCAAAAGAATCTGGATTGTGGTGAGGGAACAGAGAAAAAAGCTCATTTAAGACCTACACTTACGAAGGTGGTATGCAGCTGTATATCAGGGAGTAAACCTTCTGAGAATAAAAACAGCTGGAGCTAGTTAAGGTAATTACACAGGGGAAAGGATAAAATACTGGGAACTCCTCAGAAGAATCTGATTTGTGGTGAAGGGAGAGAGATAAAAGCTCATTTAGGAACGACATTAACATGCTGCATAGGTAGCTGTTTATCAGTAAATATCTCCACTGAGATTAAGAAAAGCAGTAGCTTAATAATTTAAGTACTTCCTGGTATGGTTACTGTACTGGTAACTCCCCAAAAGAATCTGGATTGTGGTGAGGGAACAGAGAAAAAAGCTCATTTAGGACCTACACTTACGAAGGTGGTATGCAGCTGTATATCAGGGAGTAAACCTTCTGAGAATAAAAACAGCTGGAGCTAGTTAAGGTAATTACACAGGGGAAAGGATAAAGTACTGGGAACTCCTCAGAAGAATCTGATTTGTGGTGAGGGGAGAGAGATAAAAGCTCATTTAGGAACGATATGAACATGCTGCGTAGGTAGCTGTTTATCAGTAAATATCTCCACTGAGATTAAGAAAAGCAGTAGCTTAATAAATTAAGTACTTCCTGGTATGGTTACTGTACTGGTAACTCCCCAAAAGAATCTGGATTGTGGTGAGGGAACAGAGAAAAAAGCTCATTTAGGACCTGCACTTACCAAGGGGGTAGGCAGCTGTATATCAGGGAGTATCGCTTCTGAGAATAAAAACAGCTGGAGCTTGTAAAGGTAATTACACAGGGGAAAGGATAAAGTACTGGGAACTCCTCAGAAGAATCTGATTTGTGGTGAGGGGAGAGAGATAAAAGCTCATTTAGGAACGACATGAACATGCTGCGTAGGTAGCTGTTTATCAGTAAATATCTCCACTGAGATTAAGAAAAGAAGTAGCTTAATAAATTAAGTACTTCCTGGTATGGTTACTGTACTGGTAACTCCCCAAAAGAATCTGGATTGTGGTGAGGGAACAGAGAAAAAAGCTCATTTAGGACCTGTACCTACGAAGGGGGTAGACAGCTGTATATCAGGGAGTAAACCTTCTGAGAATAAAAACAGCTGGAGCTTGTTAAGGTAATTACACAGGGGAAAGGAGAATGTACTGGGAACTCCTCAGAAGAATCTGATTTGTGGTGAGGGGAGAGAGATAAAAGCTCATTTAGGAACGACATGAACATACTTTGTAGGTAGCTGTTTATCAGTAAATATCTCCACTGAGATTAAGAAAAGCAGTAGCTTAATAAATTAAGTACTTCCTGGTATGGTTACTGTACTGGTAACTCCCCAAAAGAATCTGGATTGTGGTGAGGGAACAGAGAAAAAAGCTCATTTAAGACCAGCACTTACGAAGGGGGTAGGCAGTTGTATATCAGGGAGTAAAACTTCTGAGAATAAAAACAGCTGGAGCTTATAAAGGTAATTACACAGGGGAAAGGATAATGTACTGGGTACTCCTCAGAAGAATCTGATTTGTGGTGAGGGGAGAGGGATAAAAGCTCATTTAGGAACGACATGAACATGCTGCGTAGGTAGCTGTTTATCACTAAATATCTCCACTGAGATTAAGAAAAGCAGTAGCTTAATGAATTAAGTACTTCCTGGTATGGTTACTGTACTGGTAACTCCCCAAAAGAATCTGGATTGTGGTGAGGGAACAGAGAAAAAAGCTCATTTAGGATTTGCACTTACGAAAGGGGTAGTCAGCAGTATATCAGGGAGTAAACCTTCTGAGAATAAAAACAGCTGGAGCTTCTTAAGGTAATTACACAGGGGAAAGAATAATGTACTGGGAACTCCTCAGAAGAATCTGATTTGTGGTGAGGGGAGAGAGATAAAAGCTCATTTATGAACGACATGAACATTCTGCGTAGGTAGCTGTTTATCACTAAATATCTCCACTGAGATTAAGAAAAGCAGTAGCTTAATAAATTAAGTACTTCCTGGTATTGTTACTGTACTGGTAACTCCCCAAAAGAATCTGGATTGTGGTTTGGGAACAGAGAAAAAAGCTCATTTAGGACCTGCACTTACGAAGGGGGTAGGCAGCTGTATATCAGGGAGTAAACCTTCTGAGAATAAAAACAGCTGGAGCTTGTTAAGGTAATTACACAGGGGAAAGGATAATGTACTGGGAACTCCTCAGAAGAATCTGATTTGTGGTGAGGGGAGAGAGATAAAAGCTCATTTAGGAACGACATGAACATGCAGCGTAGGTAGCTGTTTATCAGTAAATATCTCCACTGAGATTAAGAAAAGCAGTAGCTTAATGAATTAAGTACTTCCTGGTATGGTTACTGTACTGGTAACTCCCCAAAAGAGTCTGGATTGTGTTGAGGGAACAGAGATAAAAGCTCATTTAGGACCTGAACATACGAAGGGGGTAGACAGCTGTATATCAGGGATTAAAACTTCTGAGAATAAAAAAAGCTGGAGCTTGTTAAGGTAATTACACAGAGGAAAGGATAATATACTGCGAACTCCTCAGAAGAATCTGATTTGTGGTGAGTGGAGAGAGATAAAAGCTCATTTAGGAACGACATGAACATGCTGCGTAGGTAGCTGTTTATCAGTATATATCTCCACTGAGATTAAGAAAAGCAGTAGCTTAATAAATTAAGTACTTCCTGGTATGGTTACTGTACTGGTAAGTCCCCAAAAGAGTCTGGATTGTGTTGAGGGAACAGAGAAAAATGCTCATTTAGGATTTGCACTTACGAAGGGGGTAGGCAGCAGTATACCAGGGAGTAAACCTTCTGAGAATAAAAACAGCTGGAGCTTGTTAAGGTAATTACACAGGGGAAAGGATAATGTACTGGGAACTCCTCAGAAGAATCTGATTCGTGGTGAGGGGAGAGAGATAAAAGCTCATTTAGGAACGACATGAACATGCTGCGTAGGTAGCTGTTTATCAGTAAATATCTCCACTGAGATCAAGAAAAGCAGTAGCTTAATGAATTAAGTACTTCCTGGTATGGTTACTGTACTGGTAACTCCCCAAAAGAGTCTGGATTGTGTTGAGGGAACAGAGAAAAAAGCTCATTTAGGATTTGCACGTACGAAGGGGGTACGCAGCAGTATATCAGGGAGTAAACCTTCTGAGAATAAAAACAGCTGGAGCTTGTTAAGGTAATTACACAGGGGAAAGGATAATGTACTGGGAACTCCTCAGAAGAATCTGATTTGTGGTGAGGGGAGAGAGATAAAAGCTCATTTAGGAACGACATGAACATGCTGCGTAGGTAGCTGTTTATCAGTAAATATCTCCACTGAGATTAAGAAAAGCAGTAGCTTAATAAATTAAGTACTTCCTGGTATGGTTACTGTAATGGTAACTCCCCAAGAGAATCTGGATTTGCTGAGGGAACAGAGAAAAAAGCTCATTTAGGACCTGCACTTACGAAGGGTTAGGCAGCTGTATATCAGGGAGTAAACCTTCTGAGAATTAAAACAGCTGGAGCTTGTTAAGGTAATTACACAGGGGAAAGGATAATGTACTGGGAACTCCTCTGATGAAGCTGATTTGTGGTGAGGGGAGAGAGATAAAAGCTCATTTAGGAACGACATGAACATGCTGCGTAGGTAGCTGTTTATCAGTAAATATCTCCACTGAGATTAAGAAAAGCAGTAGCTTAATAAATTAAGTACTTCCTGGTATGGTTACTGTACTGGTAACTCCCCAAAAGAATCTGGATTGTGGTGAGGGAACAGAGAAAAAAGCTCATTTAGGACCTGCACTTACGAAGGGGGTAGGCAGCTGTATATCAGGGAGTAAACCTTCTGAGAAAAAAACAGCTGGAGCTTGTTAAGGTAATTACACAGGGGAAAGGATAATGTACTGGGAACTCCTCAGAAGAATCTGATTTGTGGTGAGGGGAGAGAGATAAAAGCTCATTTAGGAACGACATGAACATGCTGCGTAGATCGCTGTTTATCAGTAAATATCTCCAATGAGATTAAGAAAAGCAGTAGCTTAATAAATTAAGTACTTCCTGGTATGGTTACTGTACTGGTAACTCCCCAAAAGAATCTGGATTGTGGTGAGGGAACAGAGAAAAAAACTCATTGAGGACCTGCACTTACGAAGGGGGTAGGCAGCTGTATATCAGCGAGTAAACCTTCTGAGAGTAAAAACAGCTGGAGCTTGTTAAGGTAATTACACAGGGGAAAGGATAATGTACTGGGAACTCCTCAGAAGAATCTGATTTGTGGTGAGGGGAGAGAGATAAAAGCTCATTTAGGAACGACATGAACATGCTGCTTAGGTAGCTGTTTATCAGTAAATATCTCCACTGAGATTAAGAAAAGCAGTAGCTTAATAAATTAAGTACTTCCTGGTATGGTTACTGTACTGGTAACTCCCCCAAAGAATCTGGATTGTGGTGAGGGAACAGAGAAAAAAGCTCATTTAGGACCTGCTCTTACGAAGGGGGTAGGCAGCTGTATATCAGGGAGTAAACTTTCTGAGAATAGAAACAGCTGCAGCTTGTTAAGGTAATTACACAGGGGAAGGATAATGTACTGGGAACTCCTCAGAAGAATCTGATTTGTGGTGAGGGGAGAGAGAAAAAAGCCCATTTAGGAACGGCATGAACATGCTGCATACGTATCTGTTTATCAGTAAATATCTCCATTGAGAATAAGAAAAGCAGTAGCTTAATAAATTAAGTACTTCCTGGTATGGATACTGTACTGGTAACTCCCCAAAAGAATCTGGATTGGGGTGAGGGAACAGAGAAAAAAGCTCATTTAGGACCTGCACTTACGAAGGGGGTAGGCAGCTGTATATCAGGGAGTAAACCTTCTGAGAATAAAAACAGCTGGAGCTTGTTAAGGTAATTACACAGGGGAAAGGATAATGTACCTGGAACTCCTCAGAAGAATCTGATTTGTGGTGAGGGGAGAGAGATCAATGATCATTTAGGAACGACATGAACATGCTGCGTTGGTAGCTGTTTATCAGTAAATATCTCCACTGAGATTAAGAAAAGCAGTAGCTTAATAAATTAAGTACTTTCTGGTATGGTTACTGTACTGGTAACTCCCCAAAAGAATCTGCATTGTGGTGAGGGAACAGAGAAAAAAGCTCATTTAGGACCTGCACTTACGAAGGGGGTAGGCAGCAGTATATCAGGGAGTAAACCTTCTGAGAATAAAAACAGCTGGAGCTTGTTAAGGTAATTACACAGGGGAAAGGATAATGTACTGGGAACTCCTCAGAAGAATCTGATTTGTGGTGAGGGGAGAGAGATAAAAGCTCATTTAGGAACGATATGAACATGCTGCGTACGTAGCTGTTTATCAGTAAATATCTCCACTGAGATTAAGAAAAGCAGTAGCTTAATAAATTAAGTACTTCCTGGTATGGTTACTGTACTGGTAACTCCCCAAAAGAATCTGGATTGTGGTGAGGGAACAGAGAAAAAAGCTCATTTAGGAATTGCACTTACGAAGCGGGTAGGCAGCTGTATATCAGGGAGTAGCCCTTCTGGGAATAAAAACAGCTGGAGCTTGTTAAGGTAATTACACAGGAGAAAGGATAATGTACTAGGAACTCCTCAGAAGAATCTGATTTGTGGTGAGGGGAGAGAGATAAAACCTCATTTAGGAACGACATGAACATGCTGTGTAGGCAGCTGTATATTAGGGAGTATCCCTTCTGGGAATAAAAACAGCTGGAGCTTGTTAAGGTAATTACGCAGGGGAAAGGATAATGTACTGGGAACTCCTCAGAAGAATCTGATTTGTGGTGAGGGGAGAGAGATAAAAGCTCATTTAGGAACGACATGAACATGCTGCGTAGGTAGCTGTTTATCAGTAAATATCTGCACTGAGATTAAGAAAAGCAGTAGCTTAATAAATTAAATACTTCCTGGTATGGTTACTGTACTGGTAACTCCCCAAAAGAATCTGGATTGTTGTGAGGAAACAGAGAAAAAAGCTCATTTAGGACCTGCACTTACGAAAGGGGTTGGCAGCAGTATATCAGGGAGTAAACCTTCTGAGAATAAAAACAGCTGGAGCTTGTTGAGATAATTACACAGGGGAAAGGATAATGTACTGGGAACTCCTCAGAAGAATCTGATTTGTGGTGAGGGGAGAGAGATAAAAGCTCATTTAGGAACGACATGAACATGCTTCTTAGGTAGCTGTTTGTCAGTAAATATCTCCACTGAGAATAAGAAAAGCAGTAGCTTAATAAATTAAGTACTTCCTGGTATCGATACTGTACTGGTAACTCCCCAAAAGAATCTGGATTGTGGTGAGGGAACAGAGAAAAAAGCTCATTTAGGACCTGCACTTACGAAGGGGGTAGTCAGCAGTATATCAGGGAGTAAACCTTCTGAGAATAAAAACAGCTGGAGCTTGTTAAGGTAATTACACAGGGGAAAGGATAATGTACTGGGAACTCCTCAGAAGAATCTGATTTGTGGTGAGGGGAGAGAGATAAAAGCTCATATCGGAACGACATGAACATGCTGCGTAGGTAGCTGTTTATCAGTAAATATCTCCACTGAGATTAAGAAAAGCAGTAGCTTAATAAATTAAGTAGTTCCTGGTATGGTTACTGTACTGGTAACTCCCCAAAAGAATCTGGATTGTGGTGAGGGAACAGAGAAAAAAGCTCATTTAGTACCTGCAATTACGAAGGGGGTAGGCAGCTGTATATCAGGGAGTAAACCTTCTGAGAATAAAAACAGCTGGAGCTTGTTAAGGTAATTACACAGGGGAAAGGATAATGTACTGGGAACTCCTCAGAAGAATCTGATTTGTGGTGAAGGTAGAGAGATAAAAGCTCATTTATGAACGACATGAACATGCTGCATACATAGCTGTCTATCAGTAAATATCTACACTGAGATTAAGAAAAGCAGTAGCTTAATAAATTAAGTACTTCCTGCTATGGATACTGTACTGGTACTCCTGAAAAGAATCTGGATTGTGGTGAGGGAACAGAGAAAAAAGCTCATTTAGGACCTACTCTTACGAAGGGGTAGGCAGCTGTATATCAGGGAGTAAACCTTCTGAGAATAAAAAAAGCTGGAGCTTGTTAAGGTAATTTCACAGGGGAAAGGATAATGTACTGGGAACTCCTCAGAAGAATCTGATTTGTGGTGAGGGGAGAGAGATAAAAGCTCATTTAGGAACGACATGCACATGCTGCGTAGGTAGCTGTTTATCAGTAAATACCTCCACTGAGATTAAGAAAAGCAGTAGCTTAATAAATTAAGTACTTCCTGGTATGGTTACTGTACTGGTAACTCCCCAAAAGAATCTGGATTGTGGTGAGGGAACAGAGAAAAAAGCTCATTTAGGACCTGCACTTACGAAGGGGGTAGGCAGTTGTATATCAGGGAGTAAACCTTCTGTGAATAAAAACAGCTGGAGCTTGTTAAGGTAGTTACACAGGGGACAGGATAATGTACTAGGAACTCCTCAGAAGAATCTTATTTGTGGTGAGGGGAGAGAGATAAAAGCTCATATAGGAACGACATGCACATGCTGCGTAGGTAGCTGTTTATCAGTAAATATCTCCACTGAGATTAAGAAAAGCAGTAGCTTAATAAATTAAGTAGTTCCTGGTATGGTTACTGTACTGGTAATTCCCCAAAAGAATCTGGATTGTGGTGAGGGAACAGAGAAAAAGCTCATTTAGGACCTACACTTACGAAGGGGGTAGGCAGCTGTATATCAGGGAGTAAACCTTCTGAGAATAAAAAATGCTGGAGCTTGTTAAGGTAATTACACAGGGGAAAGGATAAAGTACTGGGAACTCCTCAGAAGAATCTGATTTGTGGTGAGGGGAGAGAGATAAAAGCTCATTTAGGAACGACATGAACATGCCGCGTAGGTAGCTGTTTATCAGTAAATATCTCCACTGAGATTAAGAAAAGCAGTAGCTTAATAAATTAAGTACTTCCTGGTATGGTTATTGTACTGGTAACACCCCAAAAGAATCTGGATTGTGGTGAGGGAACAGAGAAAAAAGCTCATTTAGGACCTGCACTTACGAAGGGGGTAGGCAGTTGTATATCAGTGAGTAAACCTTCTGAGAATAAAAACAGCTCGAGGTTATTAAGGTAATTACATAGGGGAAAGGATAATGTACTGGGAACTCCTAAGAAGAATCTGATTTGTGTTGAGGGGAGAGAGATAAAAGCTCATTTAGGAACGACATGAACATGCTGCATAGGTAGCTGTTTATCAGTAAACTGTCTCCACTGAGATTAAGAAAAGCAGTAGCTTAATAAATTAAGTACTTCCTGGTATGGTTACTGTACTGGTAACTCCCCAAAGGAATCTGGATTGTGGTGAGGGAACAGAGAAAAAAGCTCATTTAGGACCTGCACTTACGAAGGGGGTAGGCATTTGTATATCAGGGAGTAAACCTTCGGAGAATAAAAACAGCTGGAGCTTGTTAAGGTAATTACACAGGGGAAAGGATAATGTACTGGGAACTCCTCAGAAGAATCTGATTTGTGGTGAGGGGAGAGAGATAAAAGCTCATTTAGGAACGACATGAACATGCTGCGTAGGTAGCTGTTTATCAGTAAGTATCTCCACTGAGATTAAGAATAGCAGTAGCTTAATAAATTAAGTACTTCCTGGTATGGTTACTGTACTGGTAACTCCCCAAAATAATCTGGATTGTGGTGAGGGAACAGAGAAAAAAGCTCATTTAGGACCTGCACTTACGAAGGGGGTAGGCAGCTGTATATCAGGGAGTATCCCTTCTGGGAATAAAAACAGCTGGAGCTTGTTAAGGTAATTACACAGGGGAAAGGATAATGTACTGGGAACTCCTCAGAAGAATCTGATTTGTGGTGAGGGGAGAGAGATAATAGCTCATTTAGGAACGACATGAACATGCTGCGTAGGTAGCTGTTTATCAGTAAATATCTGCACTGAGATTAAGAAAAGCAGTAGCTTAATAAATTAAGTACTTCCTGGTATGGTTACTGTACTGGTAACTCCCCAAAATAATCTGGATTGTGGTGAGGGAACAGAGAAAAAAGCTCATTTAGGACCTGCACTTACGAAGGGGGTAGGCAGCAGTATATCAGGGAGTAAACCTTCTGAGAATAAAAACAGCTGGAGCTTGTTAAGGTAATTACACAGGGGAAAGGATAATGTACTGGGAACTCCTCAGAAAAATCTGATTTGTGGTGAGGGGAGAGATATAAAACCTCATTTAGGAACGACATGAACATGCTGCGTACGTAGCTTTTTATCTGTAAGTATCTCCACTGAGATTAAGAAAAGCAGTAGCTTAATAAATTAAGTACTTCCTGGTATGGTTACTGTACTGGTAACTCCCCAAAATAATCTGGATTGTGGTGAGTGAACAGAGAAAAAAGCTCATTTAGGACCTGCACTTACGAAGGGGGTAGGCAGCTCTATATCAGGGAGTAAACCTTCTAAGAATAAAAACAGCTGGAGCTAGTTAAGGTAAGTACACAGGGGAAAGGATAATGTACTGGGAACTCCTCAGTAGAATCTGATTTGTGGTGAGGGGAGAGGGATAAAAGCACATTTAGGAACGACATGAACATGCTGCGTAGGTAGCTGTTTATCAGTAAATATCTCCACTGAGATTAAGAAAAGCAGTACCTTAATAAATTAAGTACTTACTGGTATGGTTACTGTACTGGTAACTCCCCAAAGAATCTGGATTGTGGTGAGGGAACAGAGAAAAAAGCTCATTTAGGACCTGCACTTACGAAGGGGGTAGGCAGCTGTATATCTGGGAGTAAACCTTCTGAGAATAAAAATAGCTGGAGCTTGTTAAGGTAATTACACAGGGGAAAGGATAATGTACTGGGAACTCCTCAGAAGAATCTGATTTGTGGTGAGGGGAGAGAGATAAAAACTCATTTAGGAACGACATGAACATGCTGCGTAGGTAGCTGTTTATCAGTAAATATCTCCACTGAGATTAAGAAAAGCAGTAGCTTAATAAATTAAGTACTTCCTGGTATGGTTACTGTACTGGTAACTCCCCAAAAGAATCTGGATTGTGGTGAGGGAACAGAGAAAAAAGCTCATTTAGGACCTGCACTTACGAAGGGGGTAGGCAGTTGTATATCAGGGAGTAAACCTTCTGAGAATAAAAACAGCTAGAGCTTGTTAAGGTAATTAGACAGGGGAAAGGATAATGTACTGGGAACTCCTCAGAAGAATCTGATTTGTGGTGAGGGGAGAGAGATAAAAGCTCATTTAGGAACGACATGAACATGCTGTGTAGGCAGCTGTATATCAGGGAGTATCCCTTCTGGGAATAAAAACAGCTGGAGCTTGTTAAGGTAATTACACAGGGGAAAGGATAATGTACTGGGAACTCCTCTGAAGAATCTGATTTGTGGTGAGGGGAGAGAGATAAAAGCTCATTTACGAACGACATGAACATGCAGCGTAGGTAGCTGTTTATCAGTATATATCTGCACTGAGATTAAGAAAAGCAGTAGCTTAATAAATTAAGTACTTCCTGGTATGGTTACTGTACTGGTAACTCCCC
The DNA here is from genome assembly GCF_023159225.1 of Perognathus longimembris pacificus. Lineage (NCBI taxonomy): Eukaryota > Metazoa > Chordata > Mammalia > Rodentia > Heteromyidae > Perognathus > Perognathus longimembris. The sequence goes on along the minus strand of NW_025961719.1, from coordinate 12,409 downwards.
AAAAGAATCTGGATTGTGGTGAGGGAACAGAGAAAAAAGCTCATTTAGGACCTGCACTTACGAAGCGGGTAGGCAGCTGTATATCAGGGAGTATCCCTTCTGGGAATAAAAACAGCTGGAGCTTGTTAAGGTAATTACACAGGGCAAAGGATAATGTACTGGGAACTCCTCAGAAGATTCTGATTTGTGGTGAGGGGAGAGAGATAAAACCTCATATAGGAACGACATGAACATGCTGGGTAGGTAGCTGTTTATCAGTAAATATCTCTACTGAGATTAAGAAAAGAAGTAGCTTAATAAATTAAGTACTATTGGTATGATTACTGTACTGGTACATCCCCAAAAGAACCTGGATTGTGGTGAGGGAACAGAGAAAAAAGCTCATTTAGGATCTGCACTTACGAAGGGGGTAGGCAGCTGTATATCAGGGAGTAAACCTTCTGAGAATAAAAACAGCTGGAGCTTGTTAAGGTAATTAAACAGGGGAAAGGATAATGTACTGGGAACTCCTCAGAACAATCTGATTTGTGGTGAGGGGAGAGAGATAAAAGCTCATTTAGGAACGACATGAACATGCTGCATAGGTAGCTGTTTATCAGTAAATATCTCCACTGAGATTAAGAAAAGCAGTGGCTTAATAAATTAAGTACTTCCTGGTATGGTTACTGTACTGGTAACTCCCCAAAAGAATCTGGATTGTGGTGAGGGAACAGGGAAAAAAGTTCATTTCGGACCTTCACTTATGAAGGGGGTAGGCAGCTGTATATCAGGGAGTCAACCTTCTGAGAATAAAAACTGCTGGAGCTTGTTAAGGTAATTACACAGGGGAAAGGATAATGTACTGGGAACACCTCCGAAGAATCTGATTTGTGGTGAGGGGAGAGAGATAAAACTCATTTAGGAACGACATGAACATGCTGCGTAGGTAGCTGTTTATCAGTAAATATCTCCACTGAGATTAAGAAAAGCAGTAGCTTAATAAATTAAGCACTTCCTGGTATGGTTCCTGTACTGGTAACTCCCCAAAAGAAACTGGATTGTGGTGGGGGAAAAGAGAAAAAAGCTCATTTAGGACCTGCACTTACGAAGGGGGTAGGCAGCTGTATATCAGGGAATAAATCTTCTGAGAATAAAAACAGCTGGAGCTTGTTAAGGTAATTACACAGGGGAAAGGATAATGTACTGGGAACTCCTCGGAAGAATCTGATTTGTGGTGAGGGGAGAGAGATAAAAGCTCATTTAGGAACGACATGAACATGCTGCGTAGGTAGCATTTTATCAGTAAATATCTCCACTGAGATTAAGAAAAGCAGTAGCTTAATAAATTAAGTACTCCCGGTATGGTTACTGTACTGGTAACTCCCCAAAAGAATCTGGATTGTGGTGAGGGAGCAGAGAAAAAAGCTCATTTAGGACCTGCACTTACGAAGGGGGTAGGCAGCTGTATATCAGGGAGTAAACCTTCTGAGAATAAAAACAGCTGGAGCTTGTTAAGGTAATTACACAGGGGAAAGGATAATGTACTGGGAACTCCTCAGAAGAATCTGATTTGTGGTGAGGGGAGAGAGATAAAAGCTCATTTAGGAACGACATGAACATGCTTCGTAGGTAGCTGTTTATCAGTAAATATCTCCACTGAGATTAAGAAAAGCAGTAGCTTAATAAATTAAGTACTTCCAGGTATGGTTACTGTACTGGTAACTCCCCAAAAGAATCTGGATTGTGGTGAGGGAACAGAGAAAAAATCTCATTTAGGACCTGAACTTACGAAAGGGGGAGGCAGCTGTATATCAGGGAGTAAACCGTCTGAGAATAAAAACAGCTGGAGCTTGTTAAGGTAATTACACAGGGGAAAGGATAATGTACTGGGAACTCCTCAGAAGAATCTGATTTGTAGTGAGCGGAGAGAGATAAAAGCTCATTTAAGAACGACATGAACATTCTGGGTACGTAGCTGTTTATCAGTAAATATCTCCACTGAGATGAAGAAAAGCTGTAGGTTAATAAATTAAGTACTTCCTGGTATGGATACTGTACTGGTAACTCCCCAAAAGAATCTGGATTGTGGTGAGGGAACAGAGAAAAAAGCTCATTTAGGACCTGCACTTACGAACGGGGTAGGCAGCTGTATATCAGGGAGTAAACCTTCTGAGAATAAAAACAGCTGGAGCTTGTTCAGGTAATTACATAGGGGAAAGGATAATGTACTGGGAACTGCTCAGAAGAATCTGATTTGTGGTGAGGGGAGAGAGATAAAAGCTCATTAAGAACGACTTGAACGTGCTGCGTTGGTAGCTGTTTATCAGTATATATCTCCACTGAGATTAAGAAAAGCAGTAGCTTAATAAATTAAGTACTTCCTCTTATGGTTACTGTACTGGAAACTCCCCAATAGAATCTGGATTGTGGTGAGGGAACAGAGAAAAAAGCTCATTTAGGACCTGCACTTACGAAGGGGCTAGGCAGCTGGTTATCAGGGAGTAAACCTTCTGAGAATAAAAACAGCTGGAGCTTGTTAAGGCAATTACACAGGGGAAAGGATAATGTACTGGGAACTCCTCAGAAGAATCTGATTTGTGGTGAGGGGAGAGAGATAAAAGCTCATTTAGGAACGACATGAACATGCTGCGTAGGTAGCTGTTTATCAGTAAATATCTCCACTGAGATTAAGAAAAGCAGTAGCTCAATAAATTAAGTACTTCCTGGTATGGTTACTGTACTGGTAACTCCCCAAAGAATCTGTATTGTGGTGAGGGAACAGAGAAAAAAGGTCATTTAGGACCTGCACTTACGAAGGGGGTAGGCAGCTGTATATCAGGGAGTAAACCTTCTGAGAATAAAAACAGCTGGAGCTTGTTAAGGTAATTACACAGGGGAAAGGATAATGTACTGGGAACTCCTCAGAAGAATCTGATTTGTGGTGAGGGGAGAGAGATAAAAGCTCATTTAGGAATGACATGAACATGCTGCGTAGGTAGCTGTTTATCAGTAAATATCTCCACTGAGATTAAGAATAGCAGTAGCTTAATAAATTAAGTACTTCCTGGTATGGTTACTGTACTGGTAACTCCCCAAAAGAATCTGGATTGTGGTGAGGGAACAGAGAAAAAAGCTCATTAAGGACCTGCACTTACGAAGGGGATAGGCAGTTGTATATCAGGGAGTAAACCTTCTGAGAATAAAAACAGCTGGAGCTTGTTAAGGTAATTACACAGGGGAAAGGATAATGTACTGGGAACTCCTCAGAAGAATCTGATTTGAGGATAGGGGAGAGAGATAAAATCTCATTTAGGAACGACATGAACATGCTGCGTACGTAGCTGTTTATCAGTAAATATCTCCACTGAGATTAAGAAACGCAGTAACTTAATAAATTAAGTACTTCCTGGTATGGTTACTGTACTGGTAACTCCCCAATAGAATTTGGATTGTGGTGAGGGAACAGAGAATAAAGCTCATTTAGGACCTGCACTGAAGAAGGGGTTAGGGAGCTGTATATCAGGGAGTATCGCTTCCGAGAATAAAAACAGCTGGAGCTTGTTAAGGTAATTAAACAGGTGAAAGGATAATGTACTGGGAACTCCTCAGAAGAATCTGATTTGGGGTGAGGGGAGAGAGATAAAAGCTCATTTAGGAACGACATGAACATGCTGCGTATGTAGCTGTTTATCAGTAAATATCTCCACTGAGATTAAGAAAAGCAGTAGCTTAATAAATTAAGTCCTTCCTGGTATGGTTACTGTACTGGTAACTCGCCAAAAGAATCTGGATTGTGGTGAGGGAACAGAGAAAATAGCTCATTTATGACCTGCACTTAAATAGGGGTTGTGCAGCAGTATATCAGGGAGTATCGCTTCTGAGAATAAAAACAGCTGGAGCTTGTTAAGGTAATTACACAGGGGAAAGGATAATGTACTGGGAACTCCTCAGAAGAATCTGATTTGTGGTGAGGGGAGAGAGATAAAAGCTCATATAGGAACGACCTGAACATGCTGCGTAGGTAGCTGTTTATCAGTAAATATCTCCACTGAAATTAAGAAAAGCAGTAGCTTAATAAATTCAGTACTTCCTGGTATGGTTACTTTACTGGTAACTCCGCAAAAGAATCTGGATTGTGGTGAGGAACAGAGAAAAAAGCTCATTTAGGACCTGCACTTACGAAGGGGGTAGGCAGCTGTATATCAGGGAGTAAACCTTCTGAGAATAAAAAGAGCTGGAGCTTGTTAAGGTAATTACACAGGGGAAAGGATAATGTACTGGGAACTCCTCAGAAGAATCTGATTTGTGGTGAGGGGAGAGAGATAAAAGCTCATTTAGGAACGACATGAACATGCTGCGTAGGTAGCTGTTTATCAGTAAATATCTCCACTGAGATTAAGAAAAGGCGTACCTTAATAAATTAAGTACTTCCTGGTATCGTTACTGTACTGGTAACTCCCCAAAAGAATCTGGATTGTGGTGAGGGAACAGAGAAAAAAGCTCATTTAGGACCTGCACTTACGAAGGGGGTAGGCAGCTGTATATCAGGGAGTACACCTTCTGAGAATAAAAACAGCTGGAGCTTGTTAAGGTAATTACACAGGGGAAAGGATAATGTACTAGGAACTCCTCAGAAGAGTCTGATTTGTGGTGAGGGGAGAGAGATAAAAGCTCATTTAGGAACGACATGAACATGCTGTGTAGGTAGCTGTTTATCAGTAAATATCTCCACTGAGATTAAGAAAAGCAGTAGCTTAATAAATTAAGTACTTCCTGGTATGGTTACTGTACTGGTAACTCCCCAAAAGAATCTGGATTGTGGTGAGGGAACAGAGAAAAAAGCTCATTGAGGACCTGCACTTACGAAGGTGGTTGGCAGCTGTATATCAGGGAGTAAACCTTCTGAGAATAAAAACAGCTGGAGCTTGTTAAGGTAATTACACAGGGGAAAGGATAATGTACTGGGAACTCCTCAGAACAATCTGATTTGTGGTGAGGGGAGAGAGATAAAAGCTCATTTAGGAACGACATGAACATACTGCGTAGGTAGCTGTTTATCAGTAAATATCTCCACTGAGATTAAGAAAAGCAGTAGCTTAATAAATTAAGTACTTCCTGGTATGGTTACTGTACTGGTAACTCCCCAAAAGAATCTGGATTGTGGTGAGGGAAGAGAGAAAAAAGCTCATTGAGGACCTGCACTTACGAAGGGGGTAGGCAGCTGTATATCAGGGAGTAAAACTTCTGAGAATAAAAACAGCTGGAGCTTGTTAAGGTAATTTCACAGGGGAAAGGATAATGTACTAGGAACTCCTCAGAAGAATCTGATTTGTGGTGAGGGGAGAGAGATAAAAGCTCATTTAGGAACGACATGAACATGCTACGTACGTAGCTGTTTATCAGTAAATATCTCCACTGAGATTAAGAAAAGCAGTAGCTTAATAAATTAAGTACTTCCTGGTATGGTTACTGTACTGGTAACTCCCCCAAAGAATCTGGATTGTGGTGAGGGAACAGAGAAAAAACTCATTTAGAACCTGCACTTACGAAGGGGGTAGGCATCTGTATATCAGGGAGTAAACCTTCTGAGAATAAAAACAGCTGGATCTTGTTAAGGTAATTACACAGGGGAAAGGATAATGTACTGGGAACTCCTCAGAAGAATCTGATTTGTGGTGAGGGGAGAGAGATAAATGCTCATTTAGGAACGACATGAACATGCTGCGTAGGTAGCTGTTTATCAGTAAATATCTCCACTGAGATTAAGAAAAGCAGTAGCTTAATAAATTAAGTACTTCCTGGTATGGTTACTGGACTGGTAAATCCCCAAAAGAATCTGGATTGTGGTGAGGGAACAGAGAAAAAAGCTCATTGAGGACCTGCACTTACGAAGGGGGTAGGCAGCTGTATATCAGGGAGTAAACCTTCTGAGAATAAAAACAGCTGGAGCTTGTTAAGGTAATTACACAGGGGAAAGGATAATGTACTGGGAACTCCTCAGAAGAATCTGATTTGTGGTGAGGGGAGAGAGATAAAAGCTCATTTAGGAACGACATGAACATGCTGCGTAGGTAGCAGTTTATCAGTAAATATCTCCACTGAGATTAAGAAAAGCAGTAGCTTAATAAATTAAGTACTTCCTGGTATGGTTACTGTACTGGTAACTCCCCAAAGAATCTGGACTGTGGTGAGGGACCAGAGAAATAAGCTCATTTAGGACCTTCACTTACGAAGGGGGTAAGCAGCTGTATATCAGGGAGTAAACCTTCTGAGAATAAAAACAGCTGGAGCTTGTTAAGGTAATTACACAGGGGAAAGGATAATGTACTGGGAACTCCTCAGAAAAATCTGATTTGTGGTGACGGGAAAGAGATAAAAGCTCAATTAGGAACGACATGAACATGCTGCGTAGGTACCTGTTTATCTGTAAATATCTCCACTGAGATTAAGAAAAGCAGTAGCTTAATAAATTAAGTACTTCCTGGTATGGTTACTGTACTGGTAACTCCCCAAAGGAATCTGGATTGTGGTGAGGGAACAGAGAAAAAAGCTCATTTATGACCTGCACTTAAGAAGGGGGTAGGCAGCTGTATATCAGGGAGTAAACCTTCTGAGAATAAAAACAGCTGGAGCTTGTTAAGGTAATTACACAGGGGAAAGGATAATGTACTGGGAACTCCTCAGAAGAATCTGATTTGTGGTGAGGGGAGAGAGATAAAAGCTCATTTAGGAACGACATGAACATGCTGCGTAGGTAGCTGTTTATCAGTAAATATCACCACTGAGATTAAGAAAAGCAGTAGCTTAATAAATTAAGTACTTCCTGGTATGGTTACTGTACTGGTAACTCCCCAAAAGAATCTGGATTGTGGTGAGGGACCAGAGAAATAAGTTCATTTAGGACCTTCACTTACGAAGGGGGTAAGCAGCTGTATATCAGGGAGTAAACCTTCTGAGAATAAAAACAGCTGGAGCATGTTAAGGTAATTACACAGGGGAAAGGATAATGTACTGGGAACTCCTCAGTAGAATCTGATTTGTGGTGAGGGGGAGAGAGATAAAAGCTCATTAAGAACGACATGAACATGCAGCGTAGGTAGCTGTTTATCAGTAAATATCTCCACTGAGATTAAGAAAAGCTGTAGCTTAATAAATTAAGTACTTCCTGGTATGGTTACTGTACTGGTAAATCCCCAAAGGAATCTGGATTGTGGTGAGGGAACAGAGAAAAAAGCTCATTTAGGACCTGCAATTACGAAGGGGGTAGGCAGCTGTATATTAGGGAGTAAACCTTCTGAGAATAAAAACAGCTGGAGCTTGTTAAGGTAATTACAAGGGGAAAGGATAATGTACTGGGAACTCCTCAGAAGAATCTGATTTGTGGTGAGGGGAGAGAGATAAAAGCTCATTTAGGAACGACATGAACATGCTGCGTAGGTAGCTGTTTATCAGTAAATATCTCCACTGAGATTAAGAAAAGCAGTAGCTTAATAAATTAAGTACTTCCTGGTATGGTTACTGTACTGGTACCTCCCCAAAAGAATCTGGATTGTGGTGAGGGAACAGAGAAAAAAGCTCATTTAGGACCTGCACTTACGAAGGGGGTAGGCAGCTGTATATCAGGGAGTAAACCTTCTGAGAATAAAAACAGCTGGAGCTTGTTAAGGTAATTACACGGGGGAAAGGATAATGTACTGGGAACTCCTCAGAAGAATCTGATTTGTGGTGAGGGGAGAGAGATAAAAGCACATTTAGGAACGACATGAATATGCTGCGTAGGTAGCTGTTTATCAGTAAATAACTCCACTGAGATTAAGAAAAGCAGTAGCTTAATAAATTAAGTACTTCCTGGTATGGTTACTGTACTGGTAACTCCCCAAAAGAATCTGGATTGCGGTGAGCGAACAGAGAAAAAAGCTCATTGAGGACCTGCACTTACGAAGGGGGTAGGCAGCTGTATATCAGGGAGTAAACCTTCTGAGAATAAAAACAGCTGGAGCTTGTTAAGGTAATTACACATGGGAAAGGATAATGTACTGGGAACTCCTCAGAAGAATCTGATTTGTGGTGAGGGGAGAGAGATAAAAGCTCATTTAGGAACGACATGAACATGCTGCGTAGGTAGCTGTTTATCAGTAAATATCTCCACTGAGATTAAGAAAAGCAGTAGCTTAATAAATTAAGTACTTCCTGGTATGGTTACTGTACTGGTAACTCCCCAAAAGAATCTGGATTGTGGTGAGGGAACAGAGAAAAAAGCTCATTTAGGATCTGCACTTGCGAAGGGGGTAGGCAGCTGTATCTCAGGGAGTAAACCTTCTGAGAATAAAAACAGCTGGAGCTTGTTAAGGTAATTACACAGGGGAAAGGATAATGTACTGGGAACTCCTCAGAAGAATCTGATTTGTGGTGAGGGGTGAGAGATAAAAGCTCATTTAGGAACTACATGAACATGCTGCGTAGGTAGCTATTTATCAGTAAATATCTCCACTGAGATTAAGAAAAGCAGTAGATTAATAAATTAAGTACTTCCTGGTATGGTTACTGTACTGGTAACTCCCCAAAAGAATCTGGATTGTGGTGAGGGAACAGAGAAAAAAGCTCATTTAGGACATGCACTTACGAAGGGGGTAGGCAGCTGTATATCAGGGAGTAAACCTTCTGAGATTAAAAACAGCTGGAGCTTGTTAAGGTAATTACACAGGGGAAAGGATAATGTACTGGGAACTCCTCAGAAGAATCTGATTTGTGGTGAGGGGAGAGAGATAAAAGCACATTTAGGAACGACATGAACATGCTGCATAGGTAGCTGTTTATCAGTAAATATCTCCAGTGAGATTAAGAAAAGCAGTAGCTTAATAAATTAAGTACTTCCTGGTATGGTTACTGTACTGGTAACTCCCCAAAAGAATCTGGATTGTGGTGAGGGAACAGAGAAAAAAGCTCATTTAGGACCTGCACTTACGAAGGGGGTAGGCAGCTGTATATCAGGGAGTAAACCTTCTGAGTATAAAAACAGCTGGAGCTTGTTAAGGTAATTACACAGGGGAAAGGATAATGTACTGGGAACTCCTCAGAAGAATCTGATTTGTGGTGAGGGAGAGAGATAAAAGCTCATTTAGGAATGACATGAACATGCTGCGTAGGTAGCTGTTTATCAGTAAATATCTCCACTGAGATTAAGAAAAGCAGTAGCTTAATAAATTGAGTACTTCCTGGTATGGTTACTGTACTGGTAACTCCCCAAAAGAATCTGGATTGTTTTGAGGGAACAGAGAAAAAAGCTCATTTAGGACCTGCACTTACGAAGGGGGAAGGCAGCTATATATCAGGGATTAACCTTCTGAGAATAAACACAGCTGGAGCTTGTTAAGGTCATTACACAGGGGAAAGGATAATGTACTGGGAACTCCTCAGAAGAATCCGATTTGTGGTGAGGGGAGAGAGAAAAAAGCTCATTTAGGAACGACATGAACATGCTGCGTTAGTACCTGTTTATCAGTAAATATCTCCACTGAGATTAAGAAAAGCAGTAGCTTAATAAATTTAGTACTTCCTGGTATGGTTACTGTACTGGTAACTCCCCAAAAAAATCGGGATTGAGGTGAGGGAACAGAGAAAAAAGCTCATTTAGGACCTGCACTTACGAAGGGGGGTAGGCAGCTGTATATCAGGGAGTAAACCTTCTGAGAATAAAAACAGCTGGATCTTGTTAAGGTAATTACACAGGGGAAAGGATAATGTACTGGGAACTCCTCAGAAGAATCTAATTTGTGGTGTGGGGAGAGAGATAAAAGCTCAATTAGGAACGACATGAACATGCTGCGTATGTAGCTGTTTATCAGTAAATATCTCCACTGAGATTAAGAAAAGCAGTAGCTTAATAAATTAAGTACTTCCTGGTATGGTTACTGTACTGGTAACTACCCAAAGGAATCTGGATTGTGGTGAGGGAACAGAGAAAAAAGCTCATTTAGGACCTGCACTTAAGAAGGGGGTAGGCAGCTGTATATCGGGGAGTAAACCTTCTGAGAATAAAAACAGCTGGAGCTTGTTAAGGTAATTACACAGGGGAAAGGATAATGTACTGGGAACTCCTCAGAAGAATCTGATTTGTGGTGAGGGGAGAGAGATAAAAGCTCATTTAGGAACGACATGAACATGCTGCGTAGGTAGCTGTTTATCAGTAAATATCACCACTGAGATTAAGAAAAGCAGTAGCTTAATAAATTAAGTACTTCCTGGTATGGTTACTGTACTGGTAACTCCCCAAAAGAATCTGGATTGTGGTGAGGGACCAGAGAAATAAGTTCATTTAGGACCTTCACTTACGAAGGGGGTAAGCAGCTGTATATCAGGGAGTAAACCTTCTGAGAATAAAAACAGCTGGAGCATGTTAAGGTAATTACACAGGGGAAAGGATAATGTACTGGGAACTCCTCAGTAGAATCTGATTTGTGGTGAGGGGAGAGAGATAAAAGCTCATTTAGGAACGACATGAACATGCTGCGTAGGTAGCTGTTTATCAGTAAATATCTCCACTGAGATTAAGAAAAGCTGTAGCTTAATAAATTAAGTACTTCCTGGTATGGTTACTGTACTGGTAACTCCCCAAAGGAATCTGGATTGTGGTGAGGGAACAGAGAAAAAAGCCCATTTAGGACGTGCAATTACGAAGGGGGTAGGCAGCTTATATTAGGGAGTAAACCTTCTGAGAATAAAAACAGCTGGAGCTTGTTAAGGTAATTACACAGGGGAAAGGATAATGTACTGGGAACTCCTCAGAAGAATCTGATTTGTGGTGAGGGGAGAGAGATAAAAGCTCATTTAGGAACGACATGAACATGCTGCGTAGGTAGCTGTTTATCAGTAAATATCTCCACTGAGATTAAGAAAAGCAGTAGCTTAATAAATTAAGTACTTCCTGGTATGGTTACTGTACTGGTAACTCCCCAAAAGAATCTGGATTGTGGTGAGGGCACAGAGAAAAAAGCTCATTTAGGACCTGCACTTACGAAGGGGGTAGGCAGCTGTATATCAGGGAGTAAACCTTCTGAGAATAAAACAGCTGGAGCTTGTTAAGGTAATTACACAGGGGAAAGGATAATGTACTGGGAACTCCTCAGAAGAATCTGATTTGTGGTGAGGGGAGAGAGATAAAAGCACATTTAGGAACGACATGAATATGCTGCGTAGGTAGCTGTTTATCAGTAAATAACTCCACTGAGATTAAGAAAAGCAGTAGCTTAATAAATTAAGTACTTCCTGGTATGGTTACTGTACTGGAAACTCCCAAAAGAATCTGGATTGCGGTGAGCGAACAGAGAAAAAAGCTCATTTAGGACCTGCACTTACGAAGGGGGTAGGCAGCTGTATATCAGGGAGTAAACCTTCTGAGAATAAAAACAGCTGGAGCTTGTTAAGGTAATTACACAGGGGAAAGGATAATGTACTGGGAACTCCTCAGAAGAATCTGATTTGTGGTGAGGGGGAGAGAGATAAAAGCTCATTTAGGAACGACATGAACATGCTGCGTAGGTAGCTGTTTATCAGTAAATATCTCCACTGAGATTAAGAAAAGCAGTAGCTTAATAAATTAAGTACTTCCTGGTATGGTTACTGTACTGGTAACTCCCAAAAGAATCTGGATTGTGGTGAGGGAACAGAGAAAAAAGCTCATTTAGGATCTGCACTTGCGAAGGGGGTAGGCAGCTGTATATCAGGGAGTAAACCTTCTGAGAATAAAAACAGCTGGAGCTTGTTAAGGTAATTACACAGGGGAAAGGATAATGTACTGGGAACTCCTCAGAAGAATCTGATTTGTGGTGAGGGGTGAGTGATAAAAGCTCATTTAGGAACTACATGAACATGCTGCGTAGGTAGCTGTTTATCATAAATATCTCCACTGAGATTAAGAAAAGCAGTAGCTTAATAAATTAAGTACTTCCTGGTATGGTTACTGTACTGGTAACTCCCCAAAAGAATCTGGATTGTGTGAGGGAACAGAGAAAAAAGCTCATTTAGGACCTGCACTTACGAAGGGGGTAGGCAGCTGTATATCAGGGAGTAAACCTTCTGAGATTAAAAACAGCTGGAGCGTGTTAAGGTAATTACACAGGGGAAAGGATAATGTACTGGGAACTCCTCAGAAGAATCTGATTTGTGGTGAGGGGAGAGAGATAAAAGCACATTTAGGAACGACATGAACATGCTGCATAGGTAGCTGTTTATCAGTAAATATCTCCAGTGAGATTAAGAAAAGCAGTAGCTTAATAAATTAAGTACTTCCTGGTATGGTTACTGTACTGGTAACTCCCCAAAAGAATCTGGATTGTGGTGAGGGAACAGAGAAAAAAGCTCATTTAGGACCTGCACTTACGAAGGGGGTAGGCAGCTGTATATCAGGGAGTAAACCTTCTGAGAATAAAAA
>NW_025961718.1:0-53683 GCF_023159225.1 Perognathus longimembris pacificus | reverse complement strand
GTACTGGAACTCCTCAGAAGAATCTGATTTGTGGTGAGGGGAGAGAGATAAAAGCTCATTTAGGAACGACATGAACATGCTGCGTAGGTAGCTGTTTATCAGTAAATATCTCCACTGAGATTAAGAAAAGCAGTAGCTTAATAAATTAAGTACTTCCTGGTATGGTTACTGTACTGGTAACTCCCCAAAAGAATCTGGATTGTGGTGAGGGAACAGAGAAAAAAGCTCATTTAGCACCTGCACTTACGAAGGGGTAGGCAGCTGTATATCAGGAATAAACCTTCTGAGAATAAAAACAGCTGGAGCTTTTTAAGGTAAATACACAGGGGAAAGGATAATGTACTGGGAACTCCTCAGAAGAATCTGATTTGTCGTGAGGGGAGAGAGATAAAAGCTCATTTAGGAACGACATGAACATGCTGCGTAGGTAGCTGTTTATCAGTAAATATCTCCACTGAGATTAAGAAAAAGCAGTAGCTTAATAAATTAAGTACTTCCTGGTATGGTTACTGTACTGTTAACTCCCCAAGAGAATCTGGATTGTGGTGAGGGAACAGAGAAAAAAGCTCATTTAGGACCTGCACTTACGAAGTGGGTAGGCAGCTGTATATCAGGGAGTATCGATTCTGAGAATAAAAACAGCTGGAGCTTGTTAAGGTAATTACACAGGGGAAAGGATAATGTACTGGGATCTCCTCAGAAGAATCTGATTTGTGGTGAGGGGAGATAGATAAAAGCTCATTTAGGAACGACATGAACATGCTGCGTAGGTAGCTGTTTATCAGTAAATATCTCCACTGAGATTAAGAAAAGCAGTAGCTTAATAAATTAAGTACTTCCTGGTATGGATACTGTACTGGTAACTCTCCAAAAGAATCTGGATTGTGGTGAGGGAACAGAGAAAAAAGCTCATTTAGGACCTGCACTTACGAAGGGGGTAGGCAGCTGTATATCAGGGAGTAAAGCTTCTGAGAATAAAAACAGCTGGAGCTTGTTAAGGTAATTACACAGGGGAAAGGATAATGTACTGGGAACTCCTCAGAATAATCTGATTTGTGGTGAGGGGAGAGAGATAAAAGCTCATTTAGGAACGACATTAACATGCTGCGTAGGTAGCTGTTTATCAGTAAATATCTCACTGAGATTAAGAAAAGCAGTAGCTTAATAAATTAAGTACTTCCTGGTATGGTTACTGTACTGGTAACTGCCCAAAAGAATCTGGATTGTGGTGAGGGAACAGAGAAAAAAGCGCATTTAGGACCTGCACTAACAAAGGTGGTAGGCAGCTGTATATCAGGGAGTAAACCTTCTGAGAATAAAAAGAGCTGGAGCTTGTTAAGGTAATTACACAGGGGAAAGGATAATGTACTGGGAACTCCTGAGAAGAATCTGATTTGTGGTGAGGGGAGAGAGATAAAAGCTCATTTAAGAACGACATGAACATGCTGCATAGGTAGCTGTTTATCAGTAAATATCTCCACTGAGATTAAGAAAAGCAGTAGCTTAATAAATTCAGTACTTCCTGGTATGGTTACTGTACTGGTAACTCCCCAAAAGAATCTGGATTGTGGTGAGGGAACAGAGAAAAAAGCTCATTTAGGACCTGCATTTACGAAGGGTGTAGGCAGCTGTATATCAGGGAGTAAACCTTCTGAGAATAAAAACAGCTGGAGCTTGTTAAGGTAATTACACAGGGGAAAGGATAATGTACCGGGAACTCCTCAGAAGAATCTGATTTGTGGTGAGGGGAGAGAAATAAAAGCTCATTTAGGAACGACATGAACATGCTGAGTAGGTAGCTGTTTATCAGTAAATATCTCCACTGAGATTAAGAAAAGCAGTAGCTTAATAAATTAAGTACTTACTGGTATGGATACTGTACTGGTAACTCCCCAAAAGAATCTGGATTGTGGTGAGGGAACAGAGAAAAAAGCTCATTTAGGAACGACATCAACATGCTGCGTAGGTAGCTGTTTATCAGTAAATATCTCCACTGAGATTAAGAATAGCAGTAGCTTAATAAATTGAGTACTCCCTGTATGGATACTGTACTGGTAACTCCCCAAAATAATCTGGATTGAGGTGAGGGAACAGAGAAAAAAGCTCATTTAGTACCTGTACTTACGAAGGGGGTAGGCAGCTGTATATCAGGGAGTAAACCTTCTGAGAATAAAAACAGCTGGAGCTTGTTAAGGTAATTACACAGGGGAAAGGATAATGTACTGGGAACTCCTCAGAATAATCTGATTTGTGGTGAGGGGAGAGAGATAAAAGCTCATTTAGGAACGACATGAACATGCTGCTTAGGTAGCTGTTTATCAGTAATATCTCCACTGAGGTTAAGAAAAGCAGTAGCTTAATAAATTAAGTAATTCCTGGTATGGTTACTGTACTGGTAACTCCCGAAAAGAATCTGGATTGTGGTGAGGGAACAGAGAAAAAAGCTCATTTAGGACCTGCACTTACGAAGGGGGTAGGCAGCTGTATTTCAGGGAGTTTACCTTCTGAGAATAAAAACATCTGGGGCATGTTAAGGTAATTACACAGGGGAAAGGATAATGTACTGGGAACTCCTCAGAAGAATCTGATTTGTGGTGAGGGGAGAGAGATAAAAGCTCATTTAGGAACGACATGAACATGCTGCATAGGTACCTGTTTATCAGTAAATATCTCCAATGAGATTAAGAAAAGCAGTAGCTTAATAAATTAAGTACTTCCTGGTATGGTTACTGTACTGGTAACTCCCCAAAAGAATCTGGATTGTGGTGAGGGAACAGAGAAAAAAGCTCATTTAGGACCTGCCCTTGCGAAGGGGGTAGGCAGCTGGATATCAGGGAGTAAAACTTCGGAGAATAAAAATAGCTGGAGCTTGTTAAGGTAATTACGTAGGGGAAAGGATAATGTACTGGGAACTCCTCAGAAGAATCTGATTTGTGGTGAGGGAGAGAGATAAAAGCTCATTTAGGAACGACATGAACATGCTGCGTAGGTTGCTGTTTATCAGTAAATATCTCCACTGAGATTAAGAAAAGCAGTAGCTTAATAAATTAAGTATTTCCTGGTATGGATACTGTACTGGTAACTCCCCAAAAGAATCTGGATTGTGGTGCGGGAACAGAGAAAAAAGCTCATTTAGGAACGACATGAACATGCTGCGTAATTAGCTGTTTATCAGTAAATATCTCCGCTGCGATTAAGAAAAGCAGTAGCTGAATAAATTAGGTACTTCCTGGCATGGGTACTGTACTGGTAACTCCCCAAAAGAATCTGGATTGTGGTGAGGGAACAGAGAAAAAAGCTCATTTAGGACCTGCACTTACGAAGGGGGTAGGCAGCTGTATATCAGGGAGTATCGATTCTGAGAATAAAAACAGCTGGAGCTTCTTAAGGTAATTACACAGGGGAAAGGATAATGTACTGGGAACTCCTCAGAAGAATCTGATTTGTTTTGAGGGGAGAGAGATAAAAGCTCATTTAGGAACGACATGACACGCTGCGTAGGTAGCTGTTTATCAGTAAATATCTTCACTGAGATTAAGAAAAGCAGTAGCTTAATAAATTAAGTACTTCCTGGTATGGATACTGTACTGGTAACTCCCCAATGAATCTGGATTTTGGTGAGGGAACAGAGAAAAAAGCTCATTTAGGAACGACAAGAACATGCTGCGTAGTTAGCTGTTTATCAGTAAATATCTCCACTGAGATTAAGAAAAGCAGTAGCTTAATAAATTAAGTACTTCCTGGTATGGTTACTGTACTGGTAACTCCCCAAAAGAATCTGGATTGTGGTGAGGGAACAGAGAAAAAAGCTCATTTAGGACCTGCACTTTCGAAGGGGGTAGGCAGCTGTATATCAGGGGGTAAACCTTCTGAGAATAAAAACAGCTGGAGCTTGTTAAGGTAATTACACAGGGGAAAGGATAATGTACTGCGAACTCCTCAGAAGAATCCGATTTGTGGTGAGGGGAGAGAGATAAAAGGTCATTAAGAACGACATGAACATGCTGCGTAGGTAGCTGTTTATCAGTAAATATCTCCACTGAGATTAAGAAAAGCAGTAGCTTAATATATTAAGTAATTCCTGGTATGGTTACTGTACTGGGAACTCCCCAAAAGAATCTGGATTGTGGTGAGGGAACAGAGAAAAAAGCTCATTTATGACCTGAACTTACGAAGGGGGTAGGCAGCTGTATATCAGGGAGTAACCTTCTGAGAATAAAAACAGCTGGAGCTTGTTAAGTTAATTACACAGGGGAAATGATAATGTACTGGGAACTCCTCAGAAGAATCTGATTTTTGGTGAGGGAGAGAGTTAAAAGCTCCTTTAGGACCGACATGAACCTGCTGCATAAGTAGCTGTTTATCAGTAAATATCTCCACTGAGATTAAGAAAAGCAGTAGTTTAATAAATTAAGTACTCCCTGTATGGATACTGTACTGGTAACTCCCCAAAAGAATCTGGATTGAGGTGAGGGAACAGAGAAAAAAGCTCATTTAGTACCTGCACTTACGAAGGGGTAGGCAGCTGTATATCAGGGAGTAAACCTTCTGAGAATAAAAACAGCTGGAGCTTGTTAAGGTAATTACACAGGGGAAAGGATAATGTACTGGGATCTCCTCAGAAGAATCTGATTTGTGGTGAGGGGAGAGAGATAAAAGCTCATTTAGGAACGACATGAACATGCTGCGTAGGTAGCTGTTTATCAGTAAATATCTCCACTGAGGTTAAGAAAAGCAGTAGCTTAATAAATTAAGTAATTCCTGGTATGGTTACTGTACTGGTAACTCCGAAAAGAATCTGGATTGTGGTGAGGGAACAGAGAAAATAGCTCATTTATGACCTTAACTTACGAAGGGGATAGGCAGCTGTATATCAGGGAGTAAACCTTCTGAGAATAAAAACAGCTGGAGCTTGTTAAGTTAATTACACAGGGGAAAGGATAATGTACTGGGAACTCCTCAGAAGAATCTGATTTTTGGTGCGGGGAGAGAGATATAAGCTCCTTTAGGAACGACATGAACATGATGCGTAGGTAGCTGTTTATCAGTAAATATCTCCACTGAGATTAAGAAAAGCAGTAGCTTAATAAATTAAGTACTTCCTGGTATGGTTACTGTACTGGTAAATCCCCAAAATAATCTGGATTGTGGTGAAGGAACAGAGAAAAAAGCTCATTTAGGACCTGCACTTACGAAGGGGGTAGGCAGCTGTATATCAGGGAGTAAACCTTCTGAGAATAAAAACAGCTGGAGCTTGTTAAGGTAATTACACAGGGGAAAGGATAATGTACTGGGAACTCCTCAGAAGAATCTGATTTGTGGTGAGGGGAGAGAGATAAAAGCTCATTTAGGAACGACATGAACATGCTGCGTAGGTAGCTGTTTATCAGTAAATATCTCCACTGAGATTAAGAAAAGCAGTAGCTTAATAAATTAAATACTTCCTGCTATGGATACTGTACTGGTAACTCCCCAAATGAATCTGGATTGTGGTGAGGGAACAGAGAAAAAAGCTCATTTAGGACCTACACTTACGAAGGGGGTAGGCAGCTGTATATCAGGGAGTAAACCTTCGGAGAATAAAAACAGCTGGAGCTTGTTAAGGTAATTACACAGGGGAAAGGATAATGTACTGGTAACTCCTCAGAAGAATCTGATTTGTGGTGAGGGGAGAGAGATAAAAGCTCATTTATGAACGATATGAACATGCTGTGTAGGTAGCTGTTTATCAGTAAATATCTCCACTGAGATTAAGAAAAGCAGTAGCTTAATAAATTAAGTACTTCCTGGTATGGTTACTGTACTGGTAACTCCCCAGAAGAATCTGGATTGTGGTGAGGGAACAGAGAAAAAAGCTCATTTAGGACCTGCACTTACGAAGGGGTAGGCAGCTGTATATCAGGGAGTAAACCTTCTGAGAATAAAAACAGCTGGAGCTTGTTAAGGTAATTACACAGGGGAAAGGATAATGTACTGGGAACTCCTCAAACAATCTGATTTGTGGTGAGGGGAGAGAGATAAAAGCTCATTTAGGAACGACATGAACATGCTGCGTAGGTAGCTGTTTATCAGTACATATCTCCACTGAGATTAAGAAAAGCAGTAGCTTAATAAATTAAGTACTTCCTGGTATGGTTACTGTACTGGTAACTCCCCAAAAGAATCTGGATTGTGGTGAGGGAACAGAGAAAAAAGCTCATTTAGCACCTGCACTTACGAAGTGGGTAGGCAGCTGTATATCAGGGAATAAACCTTCTGAGAATAAAAACAGCTGGAGCTTTTTAAGGTAAATACACAGGGGAAAGGATAATGTACTGGGAACTCCTCAGAAGAATCTGATTTGTGGTGAGGGGAGAGAGATAAAAGCTCATTTAGGAACGACATGAACATGCTGCGTAGGTAGCTGTTTATCAGTAAATATCTCCACTGAGATTAAGAAAAGCAGTAGCTTAATAAATTAAGTACTTCCTGGTATGGTTACTGTACTGTTAACTCCCCAAGAGAATCTGGATTGTGGTGAGGGAACAGAGAAAAAAGCTCATTTAGGACCTGCACTTACGAAGTGGGTAGGCAGCTGTATATCAGGAGTATCGATTCTGAGAATAAAAACAGCTGGAGCTTGTTAAGGTAATTACACAGGGAAAGGATAATGTACTGGGATCTACTCAGAAGAATCTGATTTGTGGTGAGGGGAGATAGATCAAAGCTCATTTAGGAACGACATGAACATGCTGCGTAGGTAGCTGTTTATCAGTAAATATCTCCACTGAGATTAAGAAAAGCAGTAGCTTAATAAATTAAGTACTTCCTGGTATGGATACTGTACTGGTAACTCTCCAAAAGAATCTGGATTGTGGTGAGGGAACAGAGAAAAAAGCTCATTTAGGACCTGCACTTACGAAGGGGGTAGGCAGCTGTATATCAGGGAGTAAAACTTCTGAGAATAAAAACATCTGGGGCATGTTAAGGTAATTACACAGGGGAAAGGATAATGTACTGGGAACTCCTCAGAAGAATCTGATTTGTGGTGAGGGGAGAGAGATAAAAGCTCATTTAGGAACGACATGAACATGCTGCATAGGTACCTGTTTATCAGTAAATATCTCCAATGAGATTAAGAAAAGCAGTAGCTTAATAAATTAAGTACTTCCTGGTATGGTTACTGTACTGGTAACTCCCCAAAAGAATCTGGATTGTGGTGAGGGAACAGAGAAAAAAGCTCATTTAGGACCTGCCCTTGCGAAGGGGGTAGGCAGCTGGATATCAGGGAGTAAAACTTCGGAGAATAAAAATAGCTGGAGCTTGTTAAGGTAATTACGTAGGGGAAAGGATAATGTACTGGGAACTCCTCAGAAGAATCTGATTTGTGGTGAGGGGAGAGAGATAAAAGCTCATTTAGGAACGACATGAACATGCTGCGTAGGTAGCTGTTTATCAGTAAATATCTCCACTGAGATTAAGAAAAGCAGTAGCTTAATAAATTAAGTATTTCCTGGTATGGATACTGTACTGGTAACTCCCCAAAAGAATCTGGATTGTGGTGCGGGAACAGAGAAAAAAGCTCATTTAGGAACGACATGAACATGCTGCGTAATTAGCTGTTTATCAGTAAATATCTCCGCTGCGATTAAGAAAGCAGTAGCTGAATAAATTAGGTACTTCCTGGCATGGTTACTGTACTGGTAACTCCCCAAAAGAATCTGGATTGTGGTGAGGGAACAGAGAAAAAAGCTCATTTAGGACCTGCACTTACGAAGGGGGTAGGCAGCTGTATATCAGGGAGTATCGATTCTGACAATAAAAACAGCTGGAGCTTCTTAAGGTAATTACACAGGGGAAAGGATAATGTACTGGGAACTCCTCAGAAGAATCTGATTTGTTTTGAGGGGAGAGAGATAAAAGCTCATTTAGGAACGACATGAACACGCTGCGTAGTAGCTGTTTATCAGTAAATATCTTCACTGAGATTAAGAAAAGCAGTAGCTTAATAAATTAAGTACTTCCTGGTATGGATACTGTACTGGTAACTCCCCAATGAATCTGGATTTTGGTGAGGGAACAGAGAAAAAAGCTCATTTAGGAACGACATGAACATGCTGCGTAGTTAGCTGTTTATCAGTAAATATCTCCACTGAGATTAAGAAAAGCAGTAGCTTAATAAATTAAGTACTTCCTGGTATGGTTACTGTACTGGTAACTCCCCAAAAGAATCTGGATTGTGGTGAGGGAACAGAGAAAAAAGCTCATTTAGGACCTGCACTTTCGAAGGGGGTAGGCAGCTGTATATCAGGGGGTAAACCTTCTGAGAATAAAAACAGCTGGAGCTTGTTAAGGTAATTACACAGGGGAAAGGATAATGTACTTCGAACTCCTCACAAGAATCCGATTTGTGGTGAGGGGAGAGAGATAAAAGCTCATTAAGAACGACATGAACATGCTGCGTAGGTAGCTGTTTATCAGTAAATATCTCCACTGAGATTAAGAAAAGCAGTAGCTTAATATATTAAGTAATTCCTGGTATGGTTACTGTACTGGGAACTCCCCAAAAGAATCTGGATTGTGGTGAGGGAACAGAGAAAAAAGCTCATTTATGACCTGAACTTACGAAGGGGGGTAGGCAGCTGTATATCAGGGAGTAAACCTTCTGAGAATAAAAACAGCTGGAGCTTGTTAAGTTAATTACACAGGGGAAATGATAATGTACTGGGAACTCCTCAGAAGAATCTGATTTTTGGTGAGGGGGAGAGAGTTAAAAGCTCCTTTAGGAACGACATGAACCTGCTGCATAAGTAGCTGTTTATCAGTAAATATCTCCACTGAGATTAAGAAAAGCAGTAGTTTAATAAATTAAGTACTCCCTGTATGGATACTGTACTGGTAACTCCCCAAAAGAATCTGGATTGAGGTGAGGGAACAGAGAAAAAAGCTCATTTAGTACCTGCACTTACGAAGGGGGTAGGCAGCTGTATATCAGGGAGTAAACCTTCTGAGAATAAAAACAGCTGGAGCTTGTTAAGGTAATTACACAGGGGAAAGGATAATGTACTGGGAACTCCTCAGAAGAATCTGATTTGTGGTGAGGGGAGAGAGATAAAAGCTCATTTAGGAACGACATGAACATGCTGCGTAGGTAGCTGTTTATCAGTAAATATCTCCACTGAGGTTAAGAAAAGCAGTAGCTTAATAAATTAAGTAATTCCTGGTATGGTTACTGTACTGGTAACTCCCGAAAAGAATCTGGATTGTGGTGAGGGAACAGAGAAAATAGCTCATTTATGACCTGAACTTACGAAGGGGATAGGCAGCTGTATATCAGGGAGTAAACCTTCTGAGAATAAAAACAGCTGGAGCTTGTTAAGTTAATTACACAGGGGAAAGGATAATGTACTGGGAACTCCTCAGAAGAATCTGATTTTTGGTGCGGGGAGAGAGATATAAGCTCCTTTAGGAACGACATGAACATGATGCGTAGGTAGCTGTTTATCAGTAAATATCTCCACTGAGATTAAGAAAAGCAGTAGCTTAATAAATTAAGTACTTCCTGGTATGGTTACTGTACTGGTAAATCCCCAAAATAATCTGGATTGTGGTGAGGGAACAGAGGAAAAAGCTCATTATTTAGGACCTGCACTTGCGAAGGGGGTAGGCAGCTGTATATCAGGGAGTAAAAACTTCGGAGAATAAAAACAGCTGGAGCTTGTTAAGGTAATTACATAGGGGAAAGGATAATGTACTGGAAACTCCTCAGAAGAATCTGATTTGTGGTGAGGGGAGAGAGATAAAAGCTCATTTAGGAACGACATGAACATGCTGCGTAGGTAGCTGTTTATCAGTAAATATCTCCACTGAGATTAAGAAAAGCAGTAGCTAAATAAATTAAGTACTTCCTGTTATGGTTACTGTACTGGTAACTCCCCAAAAGAATCTGGATTGTGGTGAGGGAACAGAGGAAAAAGCTCATTTAGGACCTGCACTTACGAAGGGGTTAGGCAGATGTATATCAGGGAGTAAACCTTCTGAGAATAAAAACAGCTGGAGCTTGTTAAGGTAATTACACAGGGGAAAGGATAATGTACTGGGAACTCCTCAGAAGAATCTGATTTGTGGTGAGGGGAGAGAGATAAAAGCTCATTTAGGAACGGCATGAACATGCTGCGTATGTAGCTGTTTATAAGTAAATATCTCCACTGAGATTAAGAAAAGCAGTAGCTTAATAAATTAAGTACTTCCTGGTATGGTTACTGTACTGGTAACTCCCCAAAAGAATCTGGATTGTGGTGAGGGAACAGATAAAAAAGCTCATTTAGGACCTGCACTTATGAAGGGGATAGACAGCTGTATATCAGGGAGTAAACCTTCTGAGAATAAAAATAGCTGGAGCTTGTTAAGGTAATTACACAGGGGAAAGGATAATGTACTGGGAACTCCTCAGAAGAATCTGATTTGTTGTGAGGGGAGAGAGATAAAAGCTCATTTAGGAACGACATGAACATGCTGCATACGTAGCTGTTTATCAGTAAATATCTCCACTGAGATTAAGAAAAGCAGTAGCTTAATAAATTAAATACTTCCTGGTATGGTTACTGTACTGGGAACTCCCCAAAAGAATCTGGATTGTGGTGAGGGAACAGAGAAAAAAGCTCATTTATAACCTGCACTTACGAAGGGGGTAGGCAGCTGTATATCAGGGAGTAAACCTTCTGAGAATAAAAACAGCTGGAGCTTGTTAAGTTAATTACACAGGGGAAATGATAATGTACTGGGAACTCCTCAGAAGAATCTGATTTTTGGTGAGGGGAGAGAGTTAAAAGCTCCTTTAGGAATGACATGAACATGCTGCGTAGGTAGCTGTTTATCAGTAAATATCTCCACTGAGATTAAGAAAAGCAGTAGCTTAATAAATTAAGTACTTCCTGGTATGGTTACTGTACTGGTAACTCCCCAAAAGAATCTGGATTGTGGTGAGGGAACAGAGAAAAAAGCTCATTTAAGACCTGAACTTAAGAAGGGGGTAGGCAGCTGTATATCAGGGAGTAAACCTTCTGAGAATAAAAACAGCTGGAGCTTGTTAAGGTAATTACACAGGGGAAAGGATAATGTACTGGGAACTCCTCAGAAGAATCTGATTTGTTGTGAGGGGAGAGAGATAAAAGCTCATTTAGGAACGACATGAACATGCTGTGTACGTAGCTGTTTGTCAGTAAATATCTACACTGAGATTAAGAAAAGCATTAGCTAAATAAATTAAGTACTTCCTGGTATGGTTACTCTACTGGTAACTCCCCAAAAGATTCTGGATTGTGGTGAGGGAACAGAGAAAAAAGCTCATTTAGGACCTGTTCTTACGAAGGGGGTACGCAGCTGTATATCAGGGAGTATCCCTTCTGGGAATAAAAACAGCTGGAGCTTGTTAAGGTAATTACACAGGGGAAAGGATAATGTACTGGGAACTCCTCAGAAAAATCTGATTTGTGGTGAGGGGAGAGCGATAAAAGCTCATTTAGGAACGACATGAACATGCTGCGTAGGTAGCAGTTTATCAGTAAATATCTCCACTGAGATTAAGAAAAGCAGAAGCTTAATAAATTAAGTACTTCCTGGTATGGTTGCTGTACTGGTAACTCCCCAAAGGAATCTGGATTTTGGTGAGTGAACAGAGAAAAAGCTCATTTAAGATCTGCATTTACGAAGGGGGTAGGCAGCTGTATATCAGGGAGTAAACCTTCTGAGAATAAAAACAGCTGGAGCTTGTTAAGGTAATTACACAGGGGATTGGATAATGTACTGGGAACTCCTCAGAAGAATCTGATTTGTGGTGAGGGGAGAGAGATAAAAGCTCATTTAGGAACGACATGAACATGCTGCGTAGGTAGCTGTTTATCAGTAAATATCACCACTGAGATTAAGTAAAGCAGTAGCTTAATAAATTAAGTACTTCCCGGTATGGTTACTCTACTGGTAACTCCCCAAAAGAATCTGGATTGCGGTGAGGGAACAGAGAAAAAAGCTCATTTAGGACCTGCACTTACGAAGGGGGTAGGCAGCTGTATATCAGGGAGTAAACCTTCTGAGAATAAAAACAGCTGGAGCTTGTTAAGGTAATTACACAGGGGAAAGGATAATGTACTGGGAACTCCTCAGAAGAATCTGATTTGTGGTGAGTGAAGAGAGATAAAAGCTCATTTAGGAACGACATGAACATGCTGCGTAGGTAGCTGTTTATCAGTAAATATCTCCACCTTGAGTAAGAAAAGCAGTATCTTAATAAATTAAGTACTTCCTGTTATGGTTACTGTACTGGTAACTCCCCAAAATAATCTGGATTGTGGTGAGGGAACAGAGAAAAAAGCTCATTTAGGACCTGCACTTGCGAAGGGGGTAGGCAGCTGTATATCAGGGAGTAAATATTCGGAGAATAAAAACAGCTGGAGCTTTTTAAGGTAATTACACAGGGGAAAGGATAATGTACTGGGAACTCCTCAGACGAATCTGATTTGTGGTGAGGGAAGAGAGATAAAAGCTCATTTAGGAACGACATGAACATGCTGCGTAGGTAGCTGTTTATCAGTAAATATCTCCACTGAGATTAAGAAAAGCAGTAGCTTAATAAATTAAGTACTTCCTGGTATGGTTACTGTACTGGTAACTACCCAAAAGAATCTGGATTGTGGTGAGGGAACAGAGAAAAAAGCTCATTTAAGACCTGCACTTAAGAAGGGGGTAGGCAGCTGTATATCAGGGAGTAAACCTTCTGAGATTAAAAACAGCTGGAGCTTGTTAAGGTTATTACACAGGGGAAAGGATAATGTACTGGGAACTCCTCAGAAGAATCTGATTTGTGGTGAGGGGAGAGAGATAAAAGCTCATTTAGGAACGACATGAACATTCTGCGTAGGTACCTGTTTATCAGTAAATATCTCCACTGAGATTAAGAAAAGCAGTAGCTTAATAAATTAAGTACTTCCTGGTATGGTTACTGTACTGGTAACTCCCCAAAAGAATCTGGATTTTGGTGAGGGATCAGAGAAAAAAGCTCATTTAGGACCTGCACTTAAGAAGGGGGTAGGCAGCTGTATATCAGGGAGTAAACCTTCTGAGAATAAAAACAGCTGGAGCTTGTTAAGGTAATTACACAGGGGAAAGGATAATGTACTGGGAATTCCTCAGAAGAATCTGATTTGTTGTGAGGGGAGAGAGATAAAAGCTGATTTAGGAACGACATGAACATGCTGCGTACGTAGCTGTTTGTCAGTAAATATCTCCACTGAGATTAAGAAAAGCATTAGCTTAATAAATTTAGTACTTCCTGGTATGGTTACTCTACTGGTAACTCCCCAAAAGATTCTGGATTGTGGTGAGGGAACAGAGAAAAAAGCTCACTTAGGACCTGCACTTATGAAGGGGGTAGGCAGCTTTATATCAGGGAGTATCCCTTCTGGGAATAAAAACAGCTGGAGCTTGTTAAGGTAATTACACAGGGGAAAGGATAATGTACTGGGAACTCCTCAGAAAAATCTGATTTGTGGTGAGGGGAGAGCGATAAAAGCTCATTTAGGAACGACATGAACATGCTGCGTAGGTAGCTGTTTATCAGTAAATATCTCCACTGAGATTAAGAAAAGCAGTAGCTTAATAAATTAAGTATTTCCTGGTATGGTTACTGTACTGGTAACTCCCCAAAAGAATCTGGATTGTGGTGAGGGAACAGAGAAAAAAGCTCATTTAGGACCTGCACTTTCGAAGGGGGTAAGCAGCTGTATATCAGGGGGTAAACCTTCTGAGAATAAAAACAGCTGGAGCTTGTTAAGGTAATTACACAGGGGAAAGGATAATGTACTGCGAACTCCTCAGAAGAATATGATTTGTGGTGAGGGGAGAGAGATAAAAGCTCATTTAAGAACGACATGAACATGCTGCGTAGGTAGCTGTTTATCAGTAAATATCTCCACTGAGATTAAGAAAAGCAGTAGCTTAATAAATTAAGTAATTCCTGGTATGGTTACTGTACTGGTAACTGCCCAAAAGAATCTGGATTGTGGTGAGGGAAAAGAGAAAAAAGCGCATTTAGGACCTGCACTTACAAAGGTGGTAGGCAGCTGTATATCAGGGAGTAAACCTTCTGAGAATAAAAAGAGCTGGAGCTTGTTAAGGTAATTACACAGGGGAAAGGATAATGTACTGGGAACTCCTGAGAAGAATCTGATTTGTGGTGAGGGGAGAGAGATAAAAGCTCATTTAAGAACGACATGAACATGCTGCGTAGGTAGCTGTTTATCAGTAAATATCTCCACTGAGATTAAGAAAAGCAGTAGCTTAATAAATTAAGTACTTCCTGGTATGGTTACTGTACTGGGAACTCCCCAAAAGAATCTGGATTGTGGTGAGGGAACAGAGAAAAAAGCTCATTTATGACCTGCACTTACGAAGGGGGTAGGCAGCTGTATATCAGGGAGTAAACCTTCTGAGAATAAAAACAGCTGGAGCTTGTTAAGGTAATTACACAGGGGAAAGGATAATGTACTGGGAACTCCTCAGAAGAATCTGATTTGTGGTGAGGGGAGAGAGATAAAAGCTCATTTAGGAACGACATGAACATGCTGCGTTGGTAGCTGTTTATAAGTAAATATCTCCACTGAGATTAAGAAAAGCAGTAGCTTAATAAATTAAGTACTTCCTGGTATGGTTACTGTACTGGTAATTCCCCAAAAGAATCTGGATTGTGGTGAGGGAACAGAGAAAAAAGCTCATTTAGGACCTGCACTTATGAAGGGGATATACAGCTGTATATCAGGGAGTAAACCTTCTGAGAATAAAAATAGCTGGAGCTTGTTAAGGTAATTACACAGGGGAAAGGATAATGTACTGGGAACTCCTCAGAAGAATCTGATTTGTAGTGAGGGGAGAGAGATAAAAGCTCATTTAGGAACGACATGAACATGCTGCGTAGGTAGCTGTTTATCAGTAAATATCTCCACTGAGATTAAGAAAAGCAGTAGCTTAATAAATTAAATGCTTCCTGGTATGGATACTGTACTGGGAACTCCCCAAAAAAATCTGGAATGTGGTGAGGGAACAGAGAAAAAAGCTCATTTAGAACCTGCACTTACGAAGGGGGTAGGCAGCTGTATATCAGGGAGTAAACCTTCTGAGAATAAAAACAGCTGGAGCTTGTTAAGTTAATTACACAGGGGAAATGATAATGTACTGGGAACTCCTCAGAAGAATCTGATTTTTGGTGAGGGGAGAGAGTTAAAAGCTCCTTTAGGAATGACATGAACATGCTGCGTAGGTAGCTGTTTATCAGTAAATATCTCCACTGAGATTAAGAAAAGCAGTAGCTTAATAAATTAAGTACTTCCTGGTATGGTTACTGTACTGGTAACTCCCCAAAAGAATCTGGATTGTGGTGAGGGAACAGAGAAAAAAGCTCATTTATGACCTGAACTTAAGAAGGGGGTAGGCAGCTGTATACCAGGGAGTAAACCTTCTGAGAATAAAAACAGCTGGAGATTGTTAAGGTAATTACACAGGGGAAAGGATAATGTACTGGGAACTCCTCAGAAGAATCTGATTTGTTGTGAGGGGAGAGAGATAAAAGCTCATTTAGGAACGACATGAACATGCTGTGTACGTAGCTGTTTGTCAGTAAATATCTCCACTGAGATTAAGAAAAGCATTAGCTAAATAAATTAAGTACTTCCTGGTATGGTTACTGTACTGGTAACTCCCCAAAAGATTCTGGATTGTGGTGAGGGAACAGAGAAAAAAGCTCATTTAGGACCTGTTCTTACGAAGGGGGTACGCAGCTGTATATCAGGGAGTATCCCTTCTGGGAATAAAAACAGCTGGAGCTTGTTAAGTTAATTACACAGGGGAAAGGATAATGTACTGGGAACTCCTCAGAAAAATCTGATTTGTGGTGAGGGGGAGAGCGATAAAAGCTCATTTAGGAAGGACATGAACATGCTGCGTAGGTAGCTGTTTATCAGTAAATATCTCCACTGAGATTAAGAAAAGCAGAAGCTTAATAAATTAAGTACTTCCTGGTATGGTTACTGTACTGGTAACTCCCCAAAGGAATCTGGATTTTGGTGAGTGAACAGAGAAAAAGCTCATTTAAGACCTGCATTTACGAAGGGGGTAGGCAGCTGTATATCAGGGAGTAAACCTTCTGAGAATAAAAACAGCTGGAGCTTGTTAAGGTAATTACACAGGGGATTGGATAATGTACTGGGAACTCCTCAGAAGAATCTGATTTGTGGTGAGGGGAGAGAGATAAAAGCTCATTTAGGAACGACATGAACATGCTGCGTAGGTAGCTGTTTATCAGTAAATATCACCACTGAGATTAAGTAAAGCAGTAGCTTAATAAATTAAGTACTTCCCGGTATGGTTACTCTACTGGTAACTCCCCAAAAGAATCTGGATTGCGGTGAGGGAACAGAGAAAAAAGCTCATTTAGGACCTGCACTTACGAAGGGGGTAGGCAGCTGTATATCAGGGAGTAAACCTTCTGAGAATAAAAACAGCTGGAGCTTGTTAAGGTAATTACACAGGGGAAAGGATAATGTACTGGGAACTCCTCAGAAGAATCTGATTTGTGGTGAGGGAAGAGAGATAAAAGCTCATTTAGGAACGACATGAACATGCTGCGTACGTAGCTGTTTATCAGTAAATATCTCCACCTTGAGTAAGAAAAGCAGTATCTTAATAAATTAAGTACTTCCTGTTATGGTTACTGTACTGGTAACTCCCCAAAATAATCTGGATTGTGGTGAGGGAACAGAGAAAAAAGCTCATTTATGACCTGCACTTGCGAAGGGGGTAGGCAGCTGTGTATCAGGGAGTAAATCTTCGGAGAATAAAAACAGCTGGAGCTTTTTAAGGTAATTACACAGGGGAAAGGATAATGTACTGGGAACTCCTCAGAAGAACCTGATTTGTGGTGAGGGGAGAGAGATAAAAGCTCATTTATGAACGACATGAACATGCTGCATAGGTACCTGTTTATCAGTAAATATCTCCACTGAGATTAAGAAAAGCAGTAGCTTAATAAATTAAGTACTTCCTGGTATGGTTACTGTACTGGTAACTACCCAAAAGAATCTGGATTGTGGTGAGGGAACAGAGAAAAAAGCTCATTTAGGACCTGCACTTTCGAATGGGGTAGGCAGCTGTATATCAGGGAGTAAACCTTCTGACAATAAAAACAGCTGGAGCTTGTTAAGGTAATTACACAGGCGAAAGGATAATGTACTGGGAACCCCTCAGAAGAATCTGATTTGTGGTGAGGCGAGAGAGATAAAAGCTCATTTAGGAACGACATGAACATGCTGCGTATGTAGCTGTTTATCAGTAAATATCTCCACTGTGATTAAGAAAAGCAGTAGCTTAATAAATTAAGCACTTCCTGGTATGGTTACTGTACTGGTAACTGCACAAAAGAATCTGGTTTGTGGTGAGGGAATAGAGAAAAAATCCCATTTAGGACCTGCACTTACGAAGTTGGTAGGCAGCTGTATATCAGGGAGTAAACCTTCTGAGAGTAAAAACAGCTGGAGCTTGTTAAGGTAATTACAGAGGGGAACGGATAATGTACTGGGAACTCCTCAGAAGAATCTGATTTGTGGTGAGAGGAGAGAGATAAAAGATCATTTAGGAACGACATGAACATGCTGCGTAGGTAGCTGTTTATCAGTAAATATCTCCACTGAGATTAAGAAAAGCAGTAGCTTAATAAATTAAGTACTTCCTGGTATCGTTACTGTACTGGTAACTCCCCAAAAGAATCTGGATTGTGGTGAGCGAACAGAGAAAAATCTCATTTAGGACCTGCATTTACGAAGGGGGTATGCAGCTGTATCTCAGGGTGTTAAACTTCTGAGAATAAAAACAGCTGGAGCTTTTTAAGGCTATTACACAGGGGAAAGGATAATGTACTGGGAACTCCTCAGAAGAATTTGATTTGTGGTGAGGGGAGAGAGATAAAAGCTCATTTAGGAACGACATGAACATGCTGCGTAGCTAGCTGTTTATCAGTAAATATCTCCACTGAGATTAAGAAAAGCAGTAGCTTAATAAATTAAGTACTTCCTGGTATGGTTACTGTACTGGAAACTCCCCAAAAGAATCTGGATTGTGGTGAGGGAACAGAGAAAAAAGCTCATTTAGGACCTGCACTTACGAAGGGGGTAGGCAGCTGTATATCAGGGTGTAAACCTTCTGAGAATAAAAACAGCTGGAGCTTGTTAAGGTAATTACACAGGGGAAAGGATAATGTACTGGGAACCCAGCAGAAGAATCTGATTTGTGGTGAGGGGAGAGAGATAAAAGCTCATTTAGGAACGACATGAACATGCTGCGTCGGTAGCTGTTTATCAGTAAATATCTCCACTGAGATTAAGAAAAGCAGTAGCTTAATAAACTAAGTACTTCCTGGTATGGTTACTGTACTGGTAACTCCACAAAAGAATCTGGATTGTGGTGAGGGAACAGAGAAAAAATCTCATTTAGGACCTGCACTTACGAAGGGAGTAGGCAGCTGTATATCAGGGAGTAAACCTTCTGAGAATAAAAACAGCTGGAGCTTGTTAAGGTAATTACACAGAAGAAAGGATAATGTACTGGGAACTCCTCAGAAGAATCTGATTTGTGGTGAGGGGAGAGAGATTAAAGCTCATTTAGGAAGGACATGAACATTCTGCGTAGGTAGCTGTTTATCAGTAAATATCTCCACTGAGATTAAGAAAAGCAGTAGCTGAATAAATTAAGTACTTCCTGGTATGGTTACTGTACTGGTAACTCCCCAAAAGAATCTGGATTGTGGTGAGGGAAGAGAGAAATAATCTCATTTAGGACCTGCACTTACGAAGGGGTTAGGCAGCTGTATATCAGGGAGTAAACCTTCTGAGAATAAAAACAGCTGGAGCTTATTGTACTGGGAACTCCTCAGAAGAATCTGATTTGTGGTGAGGGGAGAGAGATAAAGCTCATTTAGGAACGACATGAACATGCTGCGTACGTAGCTGTTTATCAGTAAATATCTCCACTGAGATTAAGAAAAGCAGTAGCTTAATAAATTAAGTACTTCCTGGTATGGTTACTGTACTGGTATCTCCCCAAAAGAATCTGGATTGTGGTTAGGGAACAGAGAAAAAAGCTCATTTAAGACCTGCACTTACGAAGGGGGTAGGCAGCTGTATATCAGGGAGTAAACCTACTGAGAATAAAAACAGCTGCAGCTTGTTAAGGTAATTACACAGGGGAAAGGATAATGTACTGGGAACCCCTCAGAAGAATCTGATTTGTGGTGAGGGGAGAGAGATAAAAGCTCATTTAGGAACGACATGAACATGCTGCGTAGGTAGCTGTTTATCAGTAAATATCTCCACTGAGATTAAGAAAAGCAGTAGATTAATAAACTAAGTACTTCCTGGTATGGTTACTGTACTGGTAACTCCCCAAAAGAATCTGGATTGTGGTGAGGGAACAGAGAAAAAATCTCATTTAGGACCTGCACTTACGAAGGGAGTAGGCAGCTGTATATCAGGGAGTAAACCTTCTGAGAATAAAAACAGCTGGAGCTTGTTAAGGTAATTACACAGGGGAACGGATAATGTACTGGGAACTCCTCAGAAGAATCTGATTTGTTGTGAGAGGAGAGAGATAAAAGCTCATTTAGGAACGACATGATCATGCTTCATACGTTGCTGTTTATCAGTAAATATCTCCACTGAGATTAAGAAAACCAGTAGCTCAATAAATTAAGTACTTCCTGGTATGGTTACTGTACTGGTAACTCCCCAAAAGAATCTGGATTGTGGTGAGGGAACAGAGAAAAAAGCTCATTTAGAACCTGCACTTACGAAGGGGGTAGGCAGCTGTATGTCAGGGAGTAAACCTTCTGAGAATAAAAACAGCTGGAGCTTGTTAAGGTAATTACACAGGGGAAAGGATAATGTACTGGGAACTCCTCAGAAGAATCTGATTTGTGGTGAGGGGAGAGAGATAAAAGCTCATTTAGGAACGACATGAACATGCTGCGTAGGTAGCTGTTTATCAGTAAATATCTCTACTGATTTAAGAAAAGCAGTAGCTTAATAAATTAAGTACTTCCTGGTATGGTTACTGTACTGGTAACTCCCCAAAAGAATCTGGATTGTGGTGAGGGAACAGAGAAAAAAGCTCATTTAGGACCTGCAATTACGAAGGGGGTAGGCACTGTATATCAGAGAGTATCGCTTCTGAGAATAAAAACAGGTGGAGCTTGTTAAGTAATTACACAGGGGAAAGGATAATGTACTGGGAACTCCTCAGAAGAATCTGATTTGTGGTGAGGGGAGAGATAAAAGCTCATTTAGGAACGACAGGAACATGCTGCGTAGGTAGCTGTTTATCAGTAAATATCTCCACTCAGATTAGGAAAAGCAGTAGCTTAATAAATTACGTACTTCCTGGTATGGTTACTGTACTGGTAACTCCCCAATAGAATCTGGATTGTGGTGAGGGAACAGGGAAAAAAGCTCATTTAGGACCTGCACTTACAAATGGGGTAGGCAGTTTTATATCAGGGAGTAAACCTTCTGAGAATAAAAACAGCTGGAGCTTGTTAAGGTAATTCCACAAGGGAAAGGATAATGTACTGGGAACTCCTCAGAAGAATCTGATTTGTGGTGAGGGGAGAGAGATAAAAGCTCATTTAGGAACGACATGAACACGCTGCGTACGTAGCTGTTTATCAGTAAATATCTCCACTGAGATTAAGAAAAGCAGTAGCTTAATAAATTAAGTACTTCCTGGTATGGTTACTGTACTGGTAACTCCCCAAAAGAATCTGGATTATGGTGAGGGAACAGAGAAAAAAGCTCATTTAGGAACGACATGAACATGCTGCGTAGGTAGCTGTTTATCAGTATATATCTCCGCTGAGATTAAGAAAAGCAGTAGCTTAATAAATTAAGTACTTCCTGGTATGGATACTGTACTGGTAACTCCCCAAAAGAATCTGGATTGTGGTGAGGGAACAGAGAAAAAAGCTCATTTAGGAACGACATGAACATGCTGCGTAGGTAGCTGTTTATCAGTAAATATCTCCACTGAGATTAAGAAAAGCAGTAGCTTAATAAATTAAGTACTTCCTGGTATGGTTACTGTACTGGTAACTCCCCAAAAGAATCTGGATTGTGGTGAGGGAACAGAGGAAAAAGCTCATTTAGGACCTAAACTTACGAAGGGGGTAGGCAGCTGTATATCAGGGAGTAAACCTTCTGAGAATAAAAACAGCTGGAGCTTGTTAAGGTAATTACACAGAGGAAAGGATAATGTACTGGGAACTCCTCAGAAGAGTCTGATTTGTGGTGAGGGGAGAGAGATAAATGCTCATTTAGCAACGACATGAACATGCTGCGTAGGTAGCTGTTTATCAGTAAATATCTCCACTGAGATTAAGAAAAGCAGTAGCTTAATAAATTAAGTACTTCCTGGTATGGTTACTGTACTGGTAACTCCCCAAAGGAATCTGGATTGTGGTGAGGGAACAGAGAAAAAAGCTCACTTAGGAACTGCACTTACGAAGGGTGTAGGCAGCTGTATATCAGGGAGTAAACCTTCTGAGAATAAAAACAGCTGGAGCTTGTTAAGGTAATTACACAGGGGAAAGGATAATGTACTGGGAACTCCTCAGAAGAATCTGATTTGTGCTGAGGGGAGAGAGATAAAAGCTCATTTAGGAACGACATGAACATGCTGCGTACGTAGCTGTTTATCAGTAAATATCTCTACTGAGATTAAGAAAAGCAGTAGCTTAATAAATTAAGTACTATCTGGTATGGTTACTTTACTGGTAACTCCCCAAAAGAATCTGGATTGTGGTGAGGGAACAGAGAAAAAAGCTCATTTAGGACCTGCACTTACGAAGGGAGTAGGCAGCTGTATATCAGGGAGTAAACCTTCTGAGAATAAAAACAGCTGGAGCTTGTTAAGGTAATTACACAGAAGAAAGGATAATGTACTGGGAACTCCTCAGAAGAATCTGATTTGTGGTGAGGGGAGAGAGATTAAAGCTCATTTAGGAAGGACATGAACATTCTGCGTAGGTAGCTGTTTATCAGTAAATATCTCCACTGAGATTAAGAAAAGCAGTAGCTGAATAAATTAAGTACTTCCTGGTATGGTTACTGTACTGGTAACTCCCCAAAAGAATCTGGATTGTGGTGAGGGAAGAGAGAAATAATCTCATTTAGGACCTGCACTTACGAAGGGGTTAGGCAGCTGTATATCAGGGAGTAAACCTTCTGAGAATAAAAACAGCTGGAGCTTATTGTACTGGGAACTCCTCAGAAGAATCTGATTTGTGGTGAGGGGAGAGAGATAAAGCTCATTTAGGAACGACATGAACATGCTGCGTACGTAGCTGTTTATCAGTAAATATCTCCACTGAGATTAAGAAAAGCAGTAGCTTAATAAATTAAGTACTTCCTGGTATGGTTACTGTACTGGTATCTCCCCAAAAGAATCTGGATTGTGGTTAGGGAACAGAGAAAAAAGCTCATTTAAGACCTGCACTTACGAAGGGGGTAGGCAGCTGTATATCAGGGAGTAAACCTACTGAGAATAAAAACAGCTGCAGCTTGTTAAGGTAATTACACAGGGGAAAGGATAATGTACTGGGAACCCCTCAGAAGAATCTGATTTGTGGTGAGGGGAGAGAGATAAAAGCTCATTTAGGAACGACATGAACATGCTGCGTAGGTAGCTGTTTATCAGTAAATATCTCCACTGAGATTAAGAAAAGCAGTAGATTAATAAACTAAGTACTTCCTGGTATGGTTACTGTACTGGTAACTCCCCAAAAGAATCTGGATTGTGGTGAGGGAACAGAGAAAAAATCTCATTTAGGACCTGCACTTACGAAGGGAGTAGGCAGCTGTATATCAGGGAGTAAACCTTCTGAGAATAAAAACAGCTGGAGCTTGTTAAGGTGATTACACAGGGGAACGGATAATGTACTGGGAACTCCTCAGAAGAATCTGATTTGTTGTGAGAGGAGAGAGATAAAAGCTCATTTAGGAACGACATGATCATGCTTCATACGTTGCTGTTTATCAGTAAATATCTCCACTGAGATTAAGAAAACCAGTAGCTTAATAAATTAAGTACTTCCTGGTATGGTTACTGTACTGGTAACTCCCCAAAAGAATCTGGATTGTGGTGAGGGAACAGAGAAAAAAGCTCATTTAGAACCTGCACTTACGAAGGGGGTAGGCAGCTGTATGTCAGGGAGTAAACCTTCTGAGAATAAAAACAGCTGGAGCTTGTTAAGGTAATTACACAGGGGAAAGGATAATGTACTGGGAACTCCTCAGAAGAATCTGATTTGTGGAGAGGGGAGAGAGATAAAAGCTCATTTAGGAACGACATGAACATGCTGCGTAGGTAGCTGTTTATCAGTAAATATCTCTACTGATTTAAGAAAAGCAGTAGCTTAATAAATTAAGTACTTCCTGGTATGGTTACTGTACTGGTAACTCCCCAAAAGAATCTGGATTGTGGTGAGGGAACAGAGAAAAAAGCTCATTTAGGACCTGCAATTACGAAGGGGGTAGGCACTGTATATCAGAGAGTATCGCTTCTGAGAATAAAAACAGGTGGAGCTTGTTAAGTAATTACACAGGGGAAAGGATAATGTACTGGGAACTCCTCAGAAGAATCTGATTTGTGGTGAGGGGAGAGATAAAAGCTCATTTAGGAACGACAGGAACATGCTGCGTAGGTAGCTGTTTATCAGTAAATATCTCCACTCAGATTAGGAAAAGCA
Organism: Perognathus longimembris pacificus; assembly: GCF_023159225.1. Lineage (NCBI taxonomy): Eukaryota > Metazoa > Chordata > Mammalia > Rodentia > Heteromyidae > Perognathus > Perognathus longimembris. Next base: position 29,868 of record NW_025961718.1, on the reverse strand, counting down.
GTAGCTTAATAAATTACGTACTTCCTGGTATGGTTACTGTACTGGTAACTCCCCAATAGAATCTGGATTGTGGTGAGGGAACAGGGAAAAAAGCTCATTTAGGACCTGCACTTACAAATGGGGTAGGCAGTTTTATATCAGGGAGTAAACCTTCTGAGAATAAAAACAGCTGGAGCTTGTTAAGGTAATTCCACAAGGGAAAGGATAATGTACTGGGAACTCCTCAGAAGAATCTGATTTGTGGTGAGGGGAGAGAGATAAAAGCTCATTTAGGAACGACATGAACACGCTGCGTACGTAGCTGTTTATCAGTAAATATCTCCACTGAGATTAAGAAAAGCAGTAGCTTAATAAATTAAGTACTTCCTGGTATGGTTACTGTACTGGTAACTCCCCAAAAGAATCTGGATTATGGTGAGGGAACAGAGAAAAAAGCTCATTTAGGAACGACATGAACATGCTGCGTAGGTAGCTGTTTATCAGTATATATCTCCGCTGAGATTAAGAAAAGCAGTAGCTTAATAAATTAAGTACTTCCTGGTATGGATACTGTACTGGTAACTCCCCAAAAGAATCTGGATTGTGGTGAGGGAACAGAGAAAAAAGCTCATTTAGGAACGACATGAACATGCTGCGTAGGTAGCTGTTTATCAGTAAATATCTCCACTGAGATTAAGAAAAGCAGTAGCTTAATAAATTAAGTACTTCCTGGTATGGTTACTGTACTGGTAACTCCCCAAAAGAATCTGGATTGTGGTGAGGGAACAGAGGAAAAAGCTCATTTAGGACCTAAACTTACGAAGGGGGTAGGCAGCTGTATATCAGGGAGTAAACCTTCTGAGAATAAAAACAGCTGGAGCTTGTTAAGGTAATTACACAGAGGAAAGGATAATGTACTGGGAACTCCTCAGAAGAGTCTGATTTGTGGTGAGGGGAGAGAGATAAATGCTCATTTAGGAACGACATGAACATGCTGCGTAGGTAGCTGTTTATCAGTAAATATCTCCACTGAGATTAAGAAAAGCAGTAGCTTAATAAATTAAGTACTTCCTGGTATGGTTACTGTACTGGTAACTCCCCAAAGGAATCTGGATTGTGGTGAGGGAACAGAGAAAAAAGCTCACTTAGGAACTGCACTTACGAAGGGTGTAGGCAGCTGTATATCAGGGAGTAAACCTTCTGAGAATAAAAACAGCTGGAGCTTGTTAAGGTAATTACACAGGGGAAAGGATAATGTACTGGGAACTCCTCAGAAGAATCTGATTTGTGCTGAGGGGAGAGAGATAAAAGCTCATTTAGGAACGACATGAACATGCTGCGTACGTAGCTGTTTATCAGTAAATATCTCTACTGAGATTAAGAAAAGCAGTAGCTTAATAAATTAAGTACTATCTGGTATGGTTACTTTACTGGTAACTCCCCAAAAGAATCTGGATTGTGGTGAGGGAACAGAGAAAAAAGCTCATTTAGGACCTGCACTTGCGAAGGGGGTCGGCAGCTGTATATCAGGGAGTAAACCTTCGGAGAATAAAAACAGCTGGAGCTTGTTAAGGTAATTACACAGGGGAAAGGATAATGTACTGGGAAATACTCAGAAGAATCTGATTTGTGGTGAGGGAAGAGAGATAAAAGCTCATTTAGGAACGACATGAACATGCTGCGTAGGTAGCTGTTTATCAGTAAATATGTCCACTGAGATTAAGAAAAGCAGTAGCTTAATAAATTTAGTACTTCCTGGTATGGTTACTGTACTGGTAACTACCCAAAAGAATCTGGATTGTGGTGAGGGAACAGAGAAAAAAGCTCATTTAGGACCTGCACTTTCGAATTTGGTAGGCAGCTGTATATCAGGGAGTAAACCTTCTGACAATAAAAACAGCTGGAGCTTGTTAAGGTAATTACACAGGCCAAAGGATAATGTACTGGGAACCCCTCAGAAGAATCTGATTTGTGGTGAGGCGAGAGAGATAAAAGCTCATTTAGGAACGACATGAACATGCTGCGTATGTAGCTGTTTATCAGTAAATATCTCCACTGTGATTAAGAAAAGCAGTAGCTTAATAAATTAAGTACTTCCTGGTATGGTTACTGTACTGGTAACTGCCCAAAAGAATCTGGTTTGTGGTGAGGGAATAGAGAAAAAATCCCATTTAGGACCTGCACTTACGAAGTTGGTAGGCAGCTGTATATCAGGGAGTAAACCTTCTGAGAGTAAAAACAGCTGGAGCTTGTTAAGGTAATTACACAGGGGAAAGGATAATGTACTGGGAACTCCTCAGAAGAATCTGATTTGTGGTGAGGGGAGAGAGATAAAAGCTCATTTAGGAACGACATGAACATGCTGCGTAGGTAGCTGTTTATCAGTAAATATCTCTACTGATTTAAGAAAAGCAGTAGCTTAATAAATTAAGTACTTCCTGGTATGGTTACTGTACTGGTAACTCCCCAAAAGTATCTGGATTGTGGTGAGGGAACAGAGAAAAAAGCTCATTTAGGACCTGCAATTACGAAGGGGGTAGGCACTGTATATCAGAGAGTATCGCTTCTGAGAATAAAAACAGGTGGAGCTTGTTAAGTAATTACACAGGGGAAAGGATAATGTACTGGGAACTCCTCAGAAGAATCTGATTTGTGGTGAGGGGAGAGATAAAAGCTCATTTAGGAACGACAGGAACATGCTGCGTAGGTAGCTGTTTATCAGTAAATATCTCCACTCAGATTAGGAAAAGCAGTAGCTTAATAAATTACGTACTTCCTGGTATGGTTACTGTACTGGTAACTCCCCAATAGAATCTGGATTGTGGTGAGGGAACAGGGAAAAAAGCTCATTTAGGACCTGCACTTACAAATGGGGTAGGCAGTTTTATATCAGGGAGTAAACCTTCTGAGAATAAAAACAGCTGGAGCTTGTTAAGGTAATTCCACAAGGGAAAGGATAATGTACTGGGAACTCCTCAGAAGAATCTGATTTGTGGTGAGGGGAGAGAGATAAAAGCTCATTTAGGAACGACATGAACACGCTGCGTACGTAGCTGTTTATCAGTAAATATCTCCACTGAGATTAAGAAAAGCAGTAGCTTAATAAATTAAGTACTTCCTGGTATGGTTACTGTACTGGTAACTCCCCAAATGAATCTGGATTATGGTGAGGGAACAGAGAAAAAAGCTCATTTAGGAACGACATGAACATGCTGCGTAGGTAGCTGTTTATCAGTATATATCTCCGCTGAGATTAAGAAAAGCAGTAGCTTAATAAATTAAGTACTTCCTGGTATGGATACTGTACTGGTAACTCCCCAAAAGAATCTGGATTGTGGTGAGGGAACAGAGAAAAAAGCTCATTTAGGAACGACATGAACATGCTGCGTAGGTAGCTGTTTATCAGTAAATATCTCCACTGAGATTAAGAAAAGCAGTAGCTTAATAAATTAAGTACTTCCTGGTATGGTTACTGTACTGGTAACTCCCCAAAAGAATCTGGATTGTGGTGAGGGAACAGAGGAAAAAGCTCATTTAGGACCTAAACTTACGAAGGGGGTAGGCAGCTGTATATCAGGGAGTAAACCTTCTGAGAATAAAAACAGCTGGAGCTTGTTAAGGTAATTACACAGAGGAAAGGATAATGTACTGGGAACTCCTCAGAAGAGTCTGATTTGTGGTGAGGGGAGAGAGATAAATGCTCATTTAGGAACGACATGAACATGCTGCGTAGGTAGCTGTTTATCAGTAAATATCTCCACTGAGATTAAGAAAAGCAGTAGCTTAATAAATTAAGTACTTCCTGGTATGGTTACTGTACTGGTAACTCCCCAAAGGAATCTGGATTGTGGTGAGGGAACAGAGAAAAAAGCTCACGTAGGAACTGCACTTACGAAGGGTGTAGGCAGCTGTATATCAGGGAGTAAACCTTCTGAGAATAAAAACAGCTGGAGCTTGTTAAGGTAATTACACAGGGGAAAGGATAATGTACTGGGAACTCCTCAGAAGAATCTGATTTGTGCTGAGGGGAGAGAGATAAAAGCTCATTTAGGAACGACATGAACATGCTGCGTACGTAGCTGTTTATCAGTAAATATCTCTACTGAGATTAAGAAAAGCAGTAGCTTAATAAATTAAGTACTATCTGGTATGGTTACTTTACTGGTAACTCCCCAAAAGAATCTGGATTGTGGTGAGGGAACAGAGAAAAAAGCTCATTTAGGACCTGCACTTGCGAAGGGGGTCGGCAGCTGTATATCAGGGAGTAAACCTTCGGAGAATAAAAACAGCTGGAGCTTGTTAAGGTAATTACACAGGGGAAAGGATAATGTACTGGGAAATACTCAGAAGAATCTGATTTGTGGTGAGGGAAGAGAGATAAAAGCTCATTTAGGAACGACATGAACATGCTGCGTAGGTAGCTGTTTATCAGTAAATATGTCCACTGAGATTAAGAAAAGCAGTAGCTTAATAAATTAAGTACTTCCTGGTATGGTTACTGTACTGGTAACTACCCAAAAGAATCTGGATTGTGGTGAGGGAACAGAGAAAAAAGCTCATTTAGGACCTGCACTTTCGAATTTGGTAGGCAGCTGTATATCAGGGAGTAAACCTTCTGACAATAAAAACAGCTGGAGCTTGTTAAGGTAATTACACAGGCCAAAGGATAATGTACTGGGAACCCCTCAGAAGAATCTGATTTGTGGTGAGGCGAGAGAGATAAAAGCTCATTTAGGAACGACATGAACATGCTGCGTATGTAGCTGTTTATCAGTAAATATCTCCACTGTGATTAAGAAAAGCAGTAGCTTAATAAATTAAGTACTTCCTGGTATGGTTACTGTACTGGTAACTGCCCAAAAGAATCTGGTTTGTGGTGAGGGAATAGAGAAAAAATCCCATTTAGGACCTGCACTTACGAAGTTGGTAGGCAGCTGTATATCAGGGAGTAAACCTTCTGAGAGTAAAAACAGCTGGAGCTTGTTAAGGTAATTACAGAGGGGAACGGATAATGTACTGGGAACTCCTCAGAAGAATCTGATTTGTGGTGAGAGGAGAGAGATAAAAGATCATTTAGGAACGACATGAACATGCTGCGTAGGTAGCTGTTTATCAGTAAATATCTCCACTGAGATTATGAAAAGCAGTAGGTTAAGAAATTAAGTACTTCCTCTTATGGTTACTGTACTGGTAACTCCCCAAAAGAATCTGGATTGTGGTGAGGGAACAGAGAAAAAAGCTCATTTAGGACCTGCACATACGAAGGGGGTAGGCAGCTGTATATCAGGGAGTAAACCTTCTGAGAATAAAAACAGCTGGAGCTTGTTAAGGTAATTACACAGGGGAAAGGATAAAGTACTGGGAACTCCTCAGAAGAATCTGATTTGTGGTGAGGGGAGAGAGATAAAAGCTCATTTAGGAACGACATGAACATGCTGCGTAGGTAGCTGTTTATCAGTAAATATCTCCACTGAGATTAAGAAAAGCAGTAGCTTAATAAATTAAGTACTTCCTGGTATGGTCACTGTACTGGTAACTCCCCAAAAGAATCTGGATTGTGGTGAGGGAACAGAGAAAAAAGCTCATTTAGGACCTGCACTTACGAAGGGGGTAGGCAGCTGTATATCAGGGAGTAAACCTTCTGAGAATAAAAACAGCTGGAGCTTGTTAAGGTAATTACACATGGGAAAGGATAATGTACTGGGAACTCCTCAGAAGCATCTGATTTGTGGTGAGGGGAGAGAGATAAAAGCTCATTTAGGAACGACATGAACATGCTGCGTAGGTAGCTGTTTATCAGTAAATATCTCCACTTAGATTAAGAAAAGCAGTAGCTTAATAAATTAAGAACTTCCTGGTATGGTTACTGTACTGGTAACTCCGCAAAGAATCTGGATTGTGTTGAGGGAACAGAGAAAAAAGCTCATTTAGGACCTGCAGTTACGAAGGGGGTAGGCAGCTGTATATCAGGGAGTAAACCTTCTGAGAATAAAAACAGCTGGAGCTTGTTAAGGTAAATACACAGGGGAAAGGATAATGTACTGGGAACTCCTCAGAAGAATCTGATTTGTGGTGAGGGGAGAGAGATAAAAGCTCATTTAGGAACGACATGTACATGCTGCATATGTAGCTGTTTATCAGTAAATATCTCCACTGAGATTAAGAAAAGCAGTAGCTTAATAAATTAAGTACTTCCTGCTATGGATACTGTACTGGTAACTCCCCAAAAGAATCTGGATTGTGGTGAGGGAAAAGAGAAAAAAGCTCATTTATGATCTGCACTTACGAAGGGGGTAGGCAGCTGTATATCAGGGAGTAAACCTTCTGAGAATAAAAACAGCTGGAGCTTGTTAAGGTAATTACACAGGGGAAAGGATAATGTACTGGGAACTCCTCAGAAGAATCTGATTTGTAGTGAGGGGAGAGAGATAAAAGCTCATTTAGGAACGACATGAACATGCTGCGTAGGTAGCTGTTTATCAGTAAATATCTCCACTGAGATTAAGAAAAGCAGTAGCTTAATAAATTAAGTACTTCCTGGTATGGTTACTGTACTGGTAACTCCCCAAAAGAATCTGGATTGTGGTGAGGGAACAGAGAAAAAAGCTCATTTAGGATCTGCACTTACGAAGGGGGTAGGCAGCTGTATATCAGGGAGTAAACCTTCTGAGAATAAAAGCAGCTGGAGCTTGTTAAGGTAATTACACAGGGGAAAGGATAATGTACTGGGAACTCCTCAGAAGAATCTGATTTGTGGTGAGGGGAGAGAGATAAAAGCTCATTTAGGAACGACATGAACATGCTGCGTAGGTAGGTGTTTATCAGTAAATATCTCCACTTAGATTAAGAAAAGCAGTAGCTTAATAAATTAAGAACTTCCTGGTATGGTTACTGTACTGGTAACTCCGCAAAGAATCTGGATTGTGTTGAGGGAACAGAGAAAAAAGCTCATTTAGGACCTGCAGTTACGAAGGGGGTAGGCAGCTGTATATCAGGGAGTAAACCTTCTGAGAATAAAAACAGCTGGAGCTTGTTAAGGTAATTACACAGGGGAAAGGATAATGTACTGGGAACTCCTCAGAAGAATCTGATTTGTGGTGAGGGGAGAGAGATAAAAGCTCATTTAGGAACGACATGTACATGCTGCATACGTAGCTGTTTATCAGTAAATATCTCCACTGAGATTAAGAAAAGCAGTAGCTTAATAAATTAAGTACTTCCTGCTATGGATACTGTACTGGTAACTCCCCAAAAGAATCTGGATTGTGGTGAGGGAAAAGAGAAAAAAGCTCATTTATGATCTGCACTTACGAAGGGGGTAGGCAGCTGTATATCAGGGAGTAAACCTTCTGAGAATAAAAACAGCTGGAGCTTGTTAAGGTAATTACACAGGGGAAAGGATAATGTAGTAAGAACTTCTCAGAAGAATCTGATTTGTGGTGAGGGGAGAGAGATAAAAGCTCATTTAGGAACGACATGAACGTGCTGCGTAGGTAGCTGTTTATCAGTAAATATCTCCAATGAGATTAAGAAAAGCAGTAGCTTAATAAATTAAGTACTTCCTGGTATGGTTACTTTACTGGTAACTCCCCAAAAGAATCTGGATTGTGGTGAGGGAACAGAGAAAAAAGCTCATTTAGGACCTGCACTTACGAAGGGGGTAGGCAGCTGTATATCAGCGAGTAAACATTCTGAGAATAAAAACAGCTGGATCTTGTTAAGGTAATTACACAGGGGAAAGGATAATGTACTGGGAACTCCTCATAAGAATCTGATTTGTGGTGAGGGGAGAGAGATAAAAGCTCATTTAGGAACGACATGAACATGCTGCATAGGTAGCTGTTTATCAGTAAATATCTCCACTGAGATTAAGAAAAGCAGTAGCTTAATAAATTAAGTACTTCCTGGTATGGTTACTGTACTGGTAATTCCCCAAAAGAATCTGGAATGTTGTGAGGGAAGAGAGAAAAAAGCTCATTTATGACCTGCGCTTACGAAGGGGGTAGGCAGCTGTATATCAGGGAGTAAACCTTCTTAGAATAAAAACAGCTGGAGCTTGTTAAGGTAATTACACAGGGGAAAGGATAATGTACTGGGAACTCCTCAGAAGAATCTGATTTGTGGTGAGGGGAGAGAGATAAAAGCTCATTTAGGAACGACATGAACATGCTGCGTAGGTAGCTGTTTATCAGTAAATATCTCCACTGAGATTATGAAAAGCAGTAGGTTAAGAAATTAAGTACTTCCTCTTGTGGTTACTGTACTGGTAGCTCCCCAAAAGAATCTGGATTGTGGTGAGGGAACAGAGAAAAAAGCTCATTTAGGACCTGCACATACGAAGGGGGTAGGCAGCTGTATATCAGGGAGTAAACCTTCTGAGAATAAAAACAGCTGGAGCTTGTTAAGGTAATTACACAGGGGAAAGGATAATGTACTGGGAACTCCTCAGAAGCATCTGATTTGTGGTGAGGGGAGAGAGATAAAAGCTCATTTAGGAACGACATGAACATGCTGCGTAGGTAGCTGTTTATCAGTAAATATCTCCACTTAGATTAAGAAAAGCAGTAGCTTAATAAATTAAGAACTTCCTGGTATGGTTACTGTACTGGTAACTCCGCAAAGAATCTGGATTGTGTTGAGGGAACAGAGAAAAAAGCTCATTTAGGACCTGCAGTTACGAAGGGGGTAGGCAGCTGTATATCAGGGAGTAAACCTTCTGAGAATAAAAACAGCTGGAGCTTGTTAAGGTAATTACACAGGGGAAAGGATAATTTTCTGGGAACTCCTCAGAAGAATCTGATTTGTGGTGAGGGGAGAGAGATAAAAGCTCATTTAGGAACGACATGTACATGCTGCATATGTAGCTGTTTATCAGTAAATATCTCCACTGAGATTAAGAAAAGCAGTAGCTTAATAAATTAAGTACTTCCTGCTATGGATACTGTACTGGTAACTCCCCAAAAGAATCTGGATTGTGGTGAGGGAAAAGAGAAAAAAGCTCATTTATGATCTGCACTTACGAAGGGGGTAGGCAGCTGTATATCAGGGAGTAAACCTTCTGAGAATAAAAACAGCTGGAGCTTGTTAAGGTAATTACACAGGGGAAAGGATAATGTACTGGGAACTCCTCAGAAGAATCTGATTTGTGGTGAGGTTAGAGAGATAAAAGATCATTTAGGAACGACATGAACATGCTGCGTAGGTAGCTGTTTATCAGTAAATATCTCCACTGAGATTAAGAAAAGCAGTAGCTTAATAAATTAAGTACTTCCTGGTATGGTTACTGTACTGGTAACTCCCCAAAAGAATCTGGATTGTGGTGAGGGAACAGAGAAAAAAGCTCATTTAGGACCTGCACTTACGAAGGGGGTAGGCAGCTGTATATCAGGGAGTAAACCTTCTGAGAATAAAAACAGCTGGATCTTGTTAAGGTAATTACACAGGGGAAAGGATAATGTACTGGGAACTCCTCAGAAGAATCTGATTTGTGGTGAGGGGAGAGAGATAAGAGCTCATTTAGGAACGACATGAACATGCTGCATAGGTAGCTGTTTATCAGTAAATATCTCCACTGAGATTAAGTAAAGCAGTAGCTTAATAAATGAAGTACTTCCTGGTATGGTTACTGTACTGGTAATTCCCCAAAAGAATCTGGAATGTTGTGAGGGAAGAGAGAAAAAAGCTCATTTATGACCTGCGCTTACGAAGGGGGTAGGCAGCTGTATATCAGGGAGTAAACCTTCTGAGAATAAAAACAGCTGGAGCTTGTTAAGGTAATTACACAGGGGAAAGGATAATGTACTGGGAACTCCTCAGAAGAATCTGATTTGTAGTGAGGGGAGAGAGATAAAAGCTCATTTAGGAACGACATGAACATGCTGCGTAGGTAGCTGTTTATCAGTAAATATCTCCACTGAGATTAAGAAAAGCAGTAGCTTAATAAATTAAGTACTTCCTGGTATGGTTACTGTACTGGTAACTCCCCAAAAGAATCTGGATTGTGGTGAGGGAACAGAGAAAAAAGCTCATTTAGGATCTGCACTTACGAAGGGGGTAGGCAGCTGTATATCAGGGAGTAAACCTTCTGAGAATAAAAGCAGCTGGAGCTTGTTAAGGTAATTACACAGCGGAAAGGATAATGTACTGGGAACTCCTCAGAAGAATCTGATTTGTGGTGAGGGGAGAGAGATAAAAGCTCATTTAGGAACGACATGAACATGCTGCGTAGGTAGCTGTTTATCAGTAAATATCTCCACTGAGATTAAGAAAAGCAGTAGCTTAATAAATTAAGTACTTCCTGGTATGGTCACTGTACTGGTAACTCCCCAAAAGAATCTGGATTGTGGTGAGGGAACAGAGAAAAAAGCTCATTTAGGACCTGCACTTACGAAGGGGGTAGGCAGCTGTATATCAGGGAGTAAACCTTCTGAGAATAAAAACAGCTGGAGCTTGTTAAGGTAATTACACATGGGAAAGGATAATGTACTGGGAACTCCTCAGAAGCATCTGATTTGTGGTGAGGGGAGAGAGATAAAAGCTCATTTAGGAACGACATGAACATGCTGCGTAGGTAGGTGTTTATCAGTAAATATCTCCACTTAGATTAAGAAAAGCAGTAGCTTAATAAATTAAGAACTTCCTGGTATGGTTACTGTACTGGTAACTCCGCAAAGAATCTGGATTGTGTTGAGGGAACAGAGAAAAAAGCTCATTTAGGACCTGCAGTTACGAAGGGGGTAGGCAGCTGTATATCAGGGAGTAAACCTTCTGAGAATAAAAACAGCTGGAGCTTGTTAAGGTAATTACACAGGGGAAAGGTTAATGTACTGGGAACTCCTCAGAAGAATCTGATTTGTGGTGAGGGGAGAGAGATAAAAGCTCATTTAGGAACGACATGTACATGCTGCATACGTAGCTGTTTATCAGTAAATATCTCCACTGAGATTAAGAAAAGCAGTAGCTTAATAAATTAAGTACTTCCTGCTATGGATACTGTACTGGTAACTCCCCAAAAGAATCTGGATTGTGGTGAGGGAAAAGAGAAAAAAGCTCATTTATGATCTGCACTTACGAAGGGGGTAGGCAGCTGTATATCAGGGAGTAAACCTTCTGAGAATAAAAACAGCTGGAGCTTGTTAAGGTAATTACACAGGGGAAAGGATAATGTACTGGGAACTCCTCAGAAGAATCTGATTTGTGGTGAGGGGAGAGAGATAAAAGCTCATTTAGGAACGACATGAACATGCTGCGTAGGTAGCTGTTTATCAGTAAATATCTCCACTGAGATTAAGAAAAGCAGTAGCTTAATAAATTAAGTACTTCCTGGTATGGTCACTGTACTGGTAACTCCCCAAAAGAATCTGGATTGTGGTGAGGGAACAGAGAAAAAAGCTCATTTAGGACCTGCACTTACGAAGGGGGTAGGCCGCTGTATATCAGGGAGTAAACCTTCTGAGAATAAAAACAGCTGGAGCTTGTTAAGGTAATTACACAGGGGAAAGGATAATGTACTGGGAACTCCTCAGAAGCATCTGATTTGTGGTGAGGGGAGAGAGATAAAAGCTCATTTATGAACGACATGTACATGCTGCGTAGGTAGCTGTTTATCAGTAAATATCTCCACTTAGATTAAGAAAAGCAGTAGCTTAATAAATTAAGAACTTCCTGGTATGGTTACTGTACTGGTAACTCTCCAAAGAATCTGGATTGTGTTGAGGGAACAGAGAAAAAAGCTCATTTAGGACCTGCAGTTACGAAGGGGGTAGGCAGCTGTATATCAGGGAGTAAACCTTCTGAGAATAAAAACAGCTGGAGCTTGTTAAGGTAATTACACAGGGGAAAGGATAATGTACTGGGAACTCCTCAGAAGAATCTGATTTGTGGTGAGGGGAGAGAGATAAAAGCTCATTTAGGAACGACATGTACATGCTGCATACGTAGCTGTTTATCAGTAAATATCTCCACTGAGATTAAGAAAAGCAGTAGCTTAATAAATTAAGTACATCCTGCTAGGGATACTGTACTGCTAACTCCCCAAAACAGTCTGGATTGTGGTGAGGGAACAGAGAAAAAAGCTCATTTAGGATCTGCACTTACGAAGGGGGTAGGCAGCTGTATATCAGGGAGTAAACCTTCTGAGAATAAAAACAGCTGGAGGTTGTTAAGGTAATTACACAGGGGAAAGGATAATGTACTGGGAACTCCTCAGAAGAATCTGATTTGTGGTGAGGGGAGAGAGATAAAAGATCATTTAGGAACGACATGAACATGCTGCGTAGGTAGATGTTTATCAGTAAATATCTCCACTGAGATTAAGAAAAGCAGTAGCTTAATAAATTCAGTACTTCCTGGTATGGTTACTGTACTGGTAACTCCCCAAAAGAATCTGGATTGTGGTGAGGGAACAGAGAAAAAAGCTCATTTAGGACCTGCACTTACGAAGGGGGTAGGCAGCTGTATATCAAGGAGTAAACCTTCTGAGAATAAAAACAGCTGGAGCTTGTTAAGGTAATTACACAGGGGAAAGGATAATGTACTGGGAACTCCTCAGAAGAATCTGATTTGTGGTGAGGGGAGAGAGATAAAAGCTCATTTAGGAACGACATGAACATGCTGCGTAGGTAGCTGTTTATCAGTAAATATCTCCACTGAGATTAAGAAAAGCAGTAGCTTAATAAATTAAATACTTCCTGCTATGGATACTGTACTGGTAACTCCCCAAATGAATCTGGATTGTGGTGAGGGAACAGAGAAAAAAGCTCATTTAGGACCTACACTTACGAAGGGGGTAGGCAGCTGTATATCAGGGAGTAAACCTTCGGAGAATAAAAACAGCTGGAGCTTGTTAAGGTAATTACACAGGGGAAAGGATAATGTACTGGTAACTCCTCAGAAGAATCTGATTTGTGGTGAGGGGAGAGAGATAAAAGCTCATTTATGAACGATATGAACATGCTGTGTAGGTAGCTGTTTATCAGTAAATATCTCCACTGAGATTAAGAAAAGCAGTAGCTTAATAAATTAAGTACTTCCTGGTATGGTTACTGTACTGGTAACTCCCCAGAAGAATCTGGATTGTGGTGAGGGAACAGAGAAAAAAGCTCATTTAGGACCTGCACTTACGAAGGGGTAGGCAGCTGTATATCAGGGAGTAAACCTTCTGAGAATAAAAACAGCTGGAGCTTGTTAAGGTAATTACACAGGGGAAAGGATAATGTACTGGGAACTCCTCAAACAATCTGATTTGTGGTGAGGGGAGAGAGATAAAAGCTCATTTAGGAACGACATGAACATGCTGCGTAGGTAGCTGTTTATCAGTACATATCTCCACTGAGATTAAGAAAAGCAGTAGCTTAATAAATTAAGTACTTCCTGGTATGGTTACTGTACTGGTAACTCCCCAAAAGAATCTGGATTGTGGTGAGGGAACAGAGAAAAAAGCTCATTTAGCCCCTGCACTTACGAAGGGGGTAGGCAGCTGTATATCAGGGAATAAACCTTCTGAGAATAAAAACAGCTGGAGCTTTTTAAGGTAAATACACAGGGGAAAGGATAATGTACTGGGAACTCCTCAGAAGAATCTGATTTGTGGTGAGGGGAGAGAGATAAAAGCTCATTTAGGAACGACATGAACATGCTGCGTAGGTAGCTGTTTATCAGTAAATATCTCCACTGAGATTAAGAAAAGCAGTAGCTTAATAAATTAAGTACTTCCTGGTATGGTTACTGTACTGTTAACTCCCCAAGAGAATCTGGATTGTGGTGAGGGAACAGAGAAAAAAGCTCATTTAGGACCTGCACTTACGAAGTGGGTAGGCAGCTGTATATCAGGGAGTATCGATTCTGAGAATAAAAACAGCTGGAGCTTGTTAAGGTAATTACACAGGGGAAAGGATAATGTACTGGGATCTCCTCAGAAGAATCTGATTTGTGGTGAGGGGAGATAGATAAAAGCTCATTTAGGAACGACATGAACATGCTGCGTAGGTAGCTGTTTATCAGTAAATATCTCCACTGAGATTAAGAAAAGCAGTAGCTTAATAAATTCAGTACTTCCTGGTATGGTTACTGTACTGGTAACTCCCCAAAAGAATCTGGATTGTGGTGAGGGAACAGAGAAAAAAGCTCATTTAGGACCTGCATTTACGAAGGGTGTAGGCAGCTGTATATCAGGGAGTAAACCTTCTGAGAATAAAAACAGCTGGAGCTTGTTAAGGTAATTACACAGGGGAAAGGATAATGTACCGGGAACTCCTCAGAAGAATCTGATTTGTGGTGAGGGGAGAGAAATAAAAGCTCATTTAGGAACGACATGAACATGCTGAGTAGGTAGCTGTTTATCAGTAAATATCTCCACTGAGATTAAGAAAAGCAGTAGCTTAATAAATTAAGTACTTACTGGTATGGATACTGTACTGGTAACTCCCCAAAAGAATCTGGATTGTGGTGAGGGAACAGAGAAAAAAGCTCATTTAGGAACGACATCAACATGCTGCGTAGGTAGCTGTTTATCAGTAAATATCTCCACTGAGATTAAGAATAGCAGTAGCTTAATAAATTGAGTACTCCCTGTATGGATACTGTACTGGTAACTCCCCAAAATAATCTGGATTGAGGTGAGGGAACAGAGAAAAAAGCTCATTTAGTACCTGTACTTACGAAGGGGGTAGGCAGCTGTATATCAGGGAGTAAACCTTCTGAGAATAAAAACAGCTGGAGCTTGTTAAGGTAATTACACAGGGGAAAGGATAATGTACTGGGAACTCCTCAGAATAATCTGATTTGTGGTGAGGGGAGAGAGATAAAAGCTCATTTAGGAACGACATGAACATGCTGCTTAGGTAGCTGTTTATCAGTAAATATCTCCACTGAGGTTAAGAAAAGCAGTAGCTTAATAAATTAAGTACTTCCTGGTATGGTTACTGTACTGGTAACTCCCCAAAAGAATCTGGATTGTGGTGAGGGAACAGAGAAAAAAGCTCATTTAGGACCTGCACTTACGAAGGGGGTAGGCAGCTGTATATCAGGGAGTTTACCTTCTGAGAATAAAAACATCTGGGGCATGTTAAGGTAATTACACAGGGGAAAGGATAATGTACTGGGAACTCCTCAGAAGAATCTGATTTGTGGTGAGGGGAGAGAGATAAAAGCTCATTTAGGAACGACATGAACATGCTGCATAGGTACCTGTTTATCAGTAAATATCTCCAATGAGATTAAGAAAAGCAGTAGCTTAATAAATTAAGTACTTCCTGGTATGGTTACTGTACTGGTAACTCCCCAAAAGAATCTGGATTGTGGTGAGGGAACAGAGAAAAAAGCTCATTTAGGACCTGCCCTTGCGAAGGGGGTAGGCAGCTGGATATCAGGGAGTAAAACTTCGGAGAATAAAAATAGCTGGAGCTTGTTAAGGTAATTACGTAGGGGAAAGGATAATGTACTGGGAACTCCTCAGAAGAATCTGATTTGTGGTGAGGGGAGAGAGATAAAAGCTCATTTAGGAACGACATGAACATGCTGCGTAGGTAGCTGTTTATCAGTAAATATCTCCACTGAGATTAAGAAAAGCAGTAGCTTAATAAATTAAGTATTTCCTGGTATGGATACTGTACTGGTAACTCCCCAAAAGAATCTGGATTGTGGTGCGGGAACAGAGAAAAAAGCTCATTTAGGAACGACATGAACATGCTGCGTAATTAGCTGTTTATCAGTAAATATCTCCGCTGCGATTAAGAAAAGCAGTAGCTGAATAAATTAGGTACTTCCTGGCATGGGTACTGTACTGGTAACTCCCCAAAAGAATCTGGATTGTGGTGAGGGAACAGAGAAAAAAGCTCATTTAGGACCTGCACTTACGAAGGGGGTAGGCAGCTGTATATCAGGGAGTATCGATTCTGAGAATAAAAACAGCTGGAGCTTCTTAAGGTAATTACACAGGGGAAAGGATAATGTACTGGGAACTCCTCAGAAGAATCTGATTTGTTTTGAGGGGAGAGAGATAAAAGCTCATTTAGGAACGACATGAACACGCTGCGTAGGTAGCTGTTTATCAGTAAATATCTTCAATGAGATTAAGAAAAGCAGTAGCTTAATAAATTAAGTACTTCCTGGTATGGATACTGTACTGGTAACTCCCCAATGAATCTGGATTTTGGTGAGGGAACAGAGAAAAAAGCTCATTTAGGAACGACAAGAACATGCTGCGTAGTTAGCTGTTTATCAGTAAATATCTCCACTGAGATTAAGAAAAGCAGTAGCTTAATAAATTAAGTACTTCCTGGTATGGTTACTGTACTGGTAACTCCCCAAAAGAATCTGGATTGTGGTGAGGGAACAGAGAAAAAAGCTCATTTAGGACCTGCATTTTCGAAGGGGGTAGGCAGCTGTATATCAGGGGGTAAACCTTCTGAGAATAAAAACAGCTGGAGCTTGTTAAGGTAATTACACAGGGGAAAGGATAATGTACTGCGAACTCCTCAGAAGAATCCGATTTGTGGTGAGGGGAGAGAGATAAAAGCTCATTAAGAACGACATGAACATGCTGCGTAGGTAGCTGTTTATCAGTAAATATCTCCACTGAGATTAAGAAAAGCAGTAGATTAATATATTAAGTAATTCCTGGTATGGTTACTGTACTGGGAACTCCCCAAAAGAATCTGGATTGTGGTGAGGGAACAGAGAAAAAAGCTCATTTATGACCTGAACTTACGAAGGGGGTAGGCAGCTGTATATCAGGGAGTAAACCTTCTGAGAATAAAAACAGCTGGAGCTTGTTAAGTTAATTACACAGGGGAAATGATAATGTACTGGGAACTCCTCAGAAGAATCTGATTTTTGGTGAGGGGAGAGAGTTAAAAGCTCCTTTAGGAACGACATGAACCTGCTGCATAAGTAGCTGTTTATCAGTAAATATCTCCACTGAGATTAAGAAAAGCAGTAGTTTAATAAATTAAGTACTCCCTGTATGGATACTGTACTGGTAACTCCCCAAAAGAATCTGGATTGAGGTGAGGGAACAGAGAAAAAAGCTCATTTAGTACCTGCACTTACGAAGGGGGTAGGCAGCTGTATATCAGGGAGTAAACCTTCTGAGAATAAAAACAGCTGGAGCTTGTTAAGGTAATTACACAGGGGAAAGGATAATGTACTGGGAACTCCTCAGAAGAATCTGATTTGTGGTGAGGGGAGAGAGATAAAAGCTCATTTAGGAACGACATGAACATGCTGCGTAGGTAGCTGTTTATCAGTAAATATCTCCACTGAGGTTAAGAAAAGCAGTAGCTTAATAAATTAAGTAATTCCTGGTATGGTTACTGTACTGGTAACTCCCGAAAAGAATCTGGATTGTGGTGAGGGAACAGAGAAAATAGCTCATTTATGACCTGAACTTACGAAGGGGATAGGCAGCTGTATATCAGGGAGTAAACCTTCTGAGAATAAAAACAGCTGGAGCTTGTTAAGTTAATTACACAGGGGAAAGGATAATGTACTGGGAACTCCTCAGAAGAATCTGATTTTTGGTGCGGGGAGAGAGATATAAGCTCCTTTAGGAACGACATGAACATGATGCGTAGGTAGCTGTTTATCAGTAAATATCTCCACTGAGATTAAGAAAAGCAGTAGCTTAATAAATTAAGTACTTCATGGTATGGTTACTGTACTGGTAAATCCCCAAAATAATCTGGATTGTGGTGAAGGAACAGAGAAAAAAGCTCATTTAGGACCTGCACTTACGAAGGGGGTAGGCAGCTGTATATCAGGGAGTAAACCTTCTGAGAATAAAAACAGCTGGAGCTTGTTAAGGTAATTACACAGGGGAAAGGATAATGTACTGGGAACTCCTCAGAAGAATCTGATTTGTGGTGAGGGGAGAGAGATAAAAGCTCATTTAGGAACGACATGAACATGCTGCGTAGGTAGCTGTTTATCAGTAAATATCTCCACTGAGATTAAGAAAAGCAGTAGCTTAATAAATTAAATACTTCCTGCTATGGATACTGTACTGGTAACTCCCCAAATGAATCTGGATTGTGGTGAGGGAACAGAGAAAAAAGCTCATTTAGGACCTACACTTACGAAGGGGGTAGGCAGCTGTATATCAGGGAGTAAACCTTCGGAGAATAAAAACAGCTGGAGCTTGTTAAGGTAATTACACAGGGGAAAGGATAATGTACTGGTAACTCCTCAGAAGAATCTGATTTGTGGTGAGGGGAGAGAGATAAAAGCTCATTTATGAACGATATGAACATGCTGTGTAGGTAGCTGTTTATCAGTAAATATCTCCACTGAGATTAAGAAAAGCAGTAGCTTAATAAATTAAGTACTTCCTGGTATGGTTACTGTACTGGTAACTCCCCAGAAGAATCTGGATTGTGGTGAGGGAACAGAGAAAAAAGCTCATTTAGGACCTGCACTTACGAAGGGGTAGGCAGCTGTATATCAGGGAGTAAACCTTCTGAGAATAAAAACAGCTGGAGCTTGTTAAGGTAATTACACAGGGGAAAGGATAATGTACTGGGAACTCCTCAAACAATCTGATTTGTGGTGAGGGGAGAGAGATAAAAGCTCATTTATGAACGACATGAACATGCTGCGTAGGTAGCTGTTTATCAGTACATATCTCCACTGAGATTAAGAAAAGCAGTAGCTTAATAAATTAAGTACTTCCTGGTATGGTTACTGTACTGGTAACTCCCCAAAAGAATCTGGATTGTGGTGAGGGAACAGAGAAAAAAGCTCATTTAGCACCTGCACTTACGAAGGGGGTAGGCAGCTGTATATCAGGGAATAAACCTTCTGAGAATAAAAACAGCTGGAGCTTTTTAAGGTAAATACACAGGGGAAAGGATAATGTACTGGGAACTCCTCAGAAGAATCTGATTTGTGGTGAGGGGAGAGAGATAAAAGCTCATTTAGGAACGACATGAACATGCTGCGTAGGTAGCTGTTTATCAGTAAATATCTCCACTGAGATTAAAAAAAGCAGTAGCTTAATAAATTAAGTACTTCCTGGTATGGTTACTGTACTGTTAACTCCCCAAGATCTGGATTGTGGTGAGGGAACAGAGAAAAAAGCTCATTTAGGATCTGCACTTACGAAGTGGGTAGGCAGCTGTATATCAGGGAGTATCGATTCTGAGAAAAAAAACAGCTGGAGCTTGTTAAGGTAATTACACAGGGGAAAGGATAATGTACTGGGATCTACTCAGAAGAATCTGATTTGTGGTGAGGGGAGATAGATCAAAGCTCATTTAGGAACGACATGAACATGCTGCGTAGGTAGCTGTTTATCAGTAAATATCTCCACTGAGATTAAGAAAAGCAGTAGCTTAATAAATTAAGTACTTCCTGGTATGGATACTGTACTGGTAACTTTCCAAAAGAATCTGGATTGTGGTGAGGGAACAGAGAAAAAAGCTCATTTAGGACCTGCACTTACGAAGGGGGTAGGCAGCTGTATATCAGGGAGTAAAACTTCTGAGAATAAAAACATCTGGGGCATGTTAAGGTAATTACACAGGGGAAAGGATAATGTACTGGGAACTCCTCAGAAGAATCTGATTTGTGGTGAGGGGAGAGAGATAAAAGCTCATTTAGGAACGACATGAACATGCTGCATAGGTACCTGTTTATCAGTAAATATCTCCAATGAGATTAAGAAAAGCAGTAGCTTAATAAATTAAGTACTTCCTGGTATGGTTACTGTACTGGTAACTCCCCAAAAGAATCTGGATTGTGGTGAGGGAACAGAGAAAAAAGCTCATTTAGGACCTGCCCTTGCGAAGGGGGTAGGCAGCTGGATATCAGGGAGTAAAACTTCGGAGAATAAAAATAGCTGGAGCTTGTTAAGGTAATTACGTAGGGGAAAGGATAATGTACTGGGAACTCCTCAGAAGAATCTGATTTGTGGTGAGGGGAGAGAGATAAAAGCTCATTTAGGAACGACATGAACATGCTGCGTAGGTAGCTGTTTATCAGTAAATATCTCCACTGAGATTAAGAAAAGCAGTAGCTTAATAAATTAAGTATTTCCTGGTATGGATACTGTACTGGTAACTCCCCAAAAGAATCTGGATTGTGGTGCGGGAACAGAGAAAAAAGCTCATTTAGGAACGACATGAACATGCTGCGTAATTAGCTGTTTATCAGTAAATATCTCCGCTGCGATTAAGAAAAGCAGTAGCTGAATAAATTAGGTACTTCCTGGCATGGTTACTGTACTGGTAACTCCCCAAAAGAATCTGGATTGTGGTGAGGGAACAGAGAAAAAAGCTCATTTAGGACCTGCACTTACGAAGGGGGTAGGCAGCTGTATATCAGGGAGTATCGATTCTGACAATAAAAACAGCTGGAGCTTCTTAATTTAATTACACAGGGGAAAGGATAATGTACTGGGAACTCCTCAGAAGAATCTGATTTGTTTTGAGGGGAGAGAGATAAAAGCTCATTTAGGAACGACATGAACACGCTGCGTAGGTAGCTGTTTATCAGTAAATATCTTCACTGAGATTAAGAAAAGCAGTAGCTTAATAAATTAAGTACTTCCTGGTATGGATACTGTACTGGTAACTCCCCAATGAATCTGGATTTTGGTGAGGGAACAGAGAAAAAAGCTCATTTAGGAACGACATGAACATGCTGCGTAGTTAGCTGTTTATCAGTAAATATCTCCACTGAGATTAAGAAAAGCAGTAGCTTAATAAATTAAGTACTTCCTGGTATGGTTACTGTACTGGTAACTCCCCAAAAGAATCTGGATTGTGGTGAGGGAACAGAGAAAAAAGCTCATTTAGGAACTGCACTTTCGAAGGGGGTAGGCAGCTGTATATCAGGGGGTAAACCTTCTGAGAATAAAAACAGCTGGAGCTTGTTAAGGTAATTACACAGGGGAAAGGATAATGTACTGCGAACTCCTCAGAAGAATCCGATTTGTGGTGAGGGGAGAGAGATAAAAGCTCATTAAGAACGACATGAACAAGCTGCGTAGGTAGCTGTTTATCAGTAAATATCTCCACTGAGATTAAGAAAAGCAGTAGCTTAATATATTAAGTAATTCCTGGTATGGTTACTGTACTGGGAACTCCCCAAAAGAATCTGGATTGTGGTGAGGGAACAGAGAAAAAAGCTCATTTATGACCTGAACTTACGAAGGGGGTAGGCAGCTGTATATCAGGGAGTAAACCTTCTGAGAATAAAAACAGCTGGAGCTTGTTAAGTTAATTACACAGGGGAAATGATAATGTACTGGGAACTCCTCAGAAGAATCTGATTTTTGGTGAGGGGAGAGACTTAAAAGCTCCTTTAGGAACGACATGAACCTGCTGCATAAGTAGCTGTTTATCAGTAAATATCTCCACTGAGATTAAGAAAAGCCGTAGTTTAATAAATTAAGTACTCCCTGTATGGATACTGTACTGGTAACTCCCCAAAAGAATCTGGATTGAGGTGAGGGAACAGAGAAAAAAGCTCATTTAGTACCTGCACTTACGAAGGGGGTAGGCAGCTGTATATCAGGGAGTAAACCTTCTGAAAATAAAAACAGCTGGAGCTTGTTAAGGTAATTACACAGGGGAAAGGATAATGTACTGGGAACTCCTCAGAAGAATCTGATTTGTGGTGAGGGGAGAGAGATAAAAGCTCATTTAGGAACGACATGAACATGCTGCGTAGGTAGCTGTTTATCAGTAAATATCTCCACTGAGGTTAAGAAAAGCAGTAGCTTAATAAATTAAGTAATTCCTGGTATGGTTACTGTACTGGTAACTCCCGAAAAGAATCTGGATTGTGGTGAGGGAACAGAGAAAATAGCTCATTTATGACCTGAACTTACGAAGGGGATAGGCAGCTGTATATCAGGGAGTAAACCTTCTGAGAATAAAAACAGCTGGAGCTTGTTAAGTTAATTACACAGGGGAAAGGATAATGTACTGGGAACTCCTCAGAAGAATCTGATTTTTGGTGCGGGGAGAGAGATATAAGCTCCTTTAGGAACGACATGAACATGATGCGTAGGTAGCTGTTTATCAGTAAATATCTCCACTGAGATTAAGAAAAGCAGTAGCTTAATAAATTAAGTACTTCCTGGTATGGTTACTGTACTGGTAAATCCCCAAAATAATCTGGATTTTGGTGAAGGAACAGAGAAAAAAGCTCATTTAGGACCTGCACTTACGAAGGGGGTAGGCAGCTGTATATCAGGGAGTAAACCTTCTGAGAATAAAAACAGCTGGAGCTTGTTAAGGTAATTACACAGGGGAAAGGATAATGTACTGGGAACTCCTCAGAAGAATCTGATTTGTGGTGAGGGGAGAGAGATAAAAGCTCATTTAGGAACGACATGAACATGCTGCGTAGGTAGGTGTTTATCAGTAAATATCTCCACTGAGATTAAGAAAAGCAGTAGCTTAATAAATTAAGTACTTCCTGTTATGGTTACTGTACTGGTAACTCCCCAAAAGAATCTGGATTGTGGTGAGGGAACAGAGGAAAAAGCTCATTTAGGACCTGCACTTACGAAGGGGTTAGGCAGATGTATATCACGGAGTAAACCTTCTGAGAATAAAAACAGCTGGAGCTTGTTAAGGTAATTACACAGGGGAAAGGATAATGTACTGGGAACTCCTCAGAAGAATCTGATTTGTGGTGAGGGGAGAGAGATAAAAGCTCATTTAGGAACGGCATGAACATGATGCGTATGTAGCTGTTTATAAGTAAATATCTCCACTGAGATTAAGAAAAGCAGTAGCTTAATAAATTAAGTACTTCCTGGTATGGTTACTGTACTGGTAACTCCCCAAGAGAATCTGGATTGTGGTGAGGGAACAGAGAAAAAAGCTCATTTAGGACCTGCACTTATAAAGGGGATAGACAGCTGTATATCAGGGAGTAAACCTTCTGAGAATAAAAATAGCTGGAGCTTGTTAAGGTAATTACACAGGGGAAAGGATAATGTACTGGGAACTCCTCAGAAGAATCTGATTTGTAGTGAGGGGAGAGAGATAAAAGCTCATTTAGGAACGACATGAACATGCTGCGTAGGTAGCTGTTTATCAGTAAATATCTCCACTGAGATTAAGAAAAGCAGTAGCTTAATAAATTAAATACTTCCTGGTATGGTTACTGTACTGGGAACTCCCCAAAAGAATCTGGATTGTGGTGAGGGAACAGAGAAAAAAGCTCATTTAGAACCTGCACTTACGAAGGGGGTAGGCAGCTGTATATCAGGGAGTAAACCTTCTGAGAATAAAAACAGCTGGAGCTTGTTAAGTTAATTACACAGGGGAAATGATAATGTACTGGGAACTCCTCAGAAGAATCTGATTTTTGGTGAGGGGAGAGAGTTAAAAGCTCCTTTAGGAATGACATGAACATGCTGCGTAGGTAGCTGTTTATCAGTAAATATCTCCACTGAGATTAAGAAAAGCAGTAGCTTAATAAATTAAGTACTTCCTGGTATGGTTACTGTACTGGTAACTCCCCAAAAGAATCTGGATTGTGGTGAGGGAACAGAGAAAAAAGCTCATTTAGGACCTGAACTTAAGAAGGGGGTAGGCAGCTGTATATCAGGGAGTAAACCTTCTGAGAATAAAAACAGCTGGAGCTTGTTAAGGTAATTACACAGGGGAAAGGATAATGTACTGAGAACTCCTCAGAAGAATCTGATTTGTTGTGAGGGGAGAGAGATAAAAGCTCATTTAGGAACGACATGAACATGCTGTGTACGTAGCTGTTTGTCAGTAAATATCTACACTGAGATTAAGAAAAGCATTAGCTAAATAAATTAAGTACTTCCTGGTATGGTTACTCTACTGGTAACTCCCCAAAAGATTCTGGATTGTGGTGAGGGAACAGAGAAAAAAGCTCATTTAGGACCTGTTCTTACGAAGGGGGTACGCAGCTGTATATCAGGGAGTATCCCTTCTGGGAATAAAACAGCTGGAGCTTGTTAAGGTAATTACACAGGGGAAAGGATAATGTACTGGGAACTCCTCAGAAAAATCTGATTTGTGGTGAGGGGAGAGCGATAAAAGCTCATTTAGGAACGACATGAACATGCTGGGTAGGTAGCTGTTTATCAGTAAATATCTCCACTGAGATTAAGAAAAGCAGAAGCTTAATAAATTAAGTACTTCCTGGTATGGTTACTGTACTGGTAACTCCCCAAAGGAATCTGGATTTTGGTGAGTGAACAGAGAAAAAAGCTCATTTAAGACCTGCATTTACGAAGGGGGTAGGCAGCTGTATATCAGGGAGTAAACCTTCTGAGAATAAAAACAGCTGGAGCTTGTTAAGGTAATTACACAGGGGATTGGATAATGTACTGGGAACTCCTCAGAAGAATCTGATTTGTGGTGAGGGGAGAGAGATAAAAGCTCATTTAGGAACGACATGAACATGCTGCGTAGGTAGCTGTTTATCAGTAAATATCACCACTGAGATTAAGTAAAGCAGTAGCTTAATAAATTAAGTACTTCCCGGTATGGTTACTCTACTGGTAACTCCCCAAAAGAATCTGGATTGCGGTGAGGGAACAGAGAAAAAAGCTCATTAGGACCTGCACTTACGAAGGGGGTAGGCAGCTGTATATCAGGGAGTAAACCTTCTGAGAATAAAAACAGCTGGAGCTTGTTAAGGTAATTACACAGGGGAAAGGATAATGTACTGGGAACTCCTCAGAAGAATCTGATTTGTGGTGAGGGAAGAGAGATAAAAGCTCATTTAGGAACGACATGAACATGCTGCGTAGGTAGCTGTTTATCAGTAAATATCTCCACCTTGAGTAAGAAAAGCAGTATCTTAATAAATTAAGTACTTCCTGTTATGGTTCCTGTACTGGTAACTCCCCAAAATAATCTGGATTGTGGTGAGGGAACAGAGAAAAAAGCTCATTTAGGACCTGCACTTGCGAAGGGGGTAGGGCAGCTGTATATCAGGGAGTAAATCTTCGGAGAATAAAAACAGCTGGAGCTTTTTAAGGTAATTACACAGGGGAAAGGATAATGTACTGGGAACTCCTCAGAAGAATCTGATTTGTGGTGAGGGAAGAGAGATATAAGCTCATTTAGGAACGACATGAACATGCTGCGTAGGTAGCTGTTTATCAGTAAATATCTCCACTGAGATTAAGAAAAGCAGTAGCTTAATAAATTAAGTACTTCATGTATGGTTACTGTACTGGTAAATCCCCAAAATAATCTGGATTGTGGTGAAGGAACAGAGAAAAAAGCTCATTTAGGACCTGCACTTATAAAGGGGATAGACAGCTGTATATCAGGGAGTAAACCTTCTGAGAATAAAAATAGCTGGAGCTTGTTAAGGTAATTACACAGGGGAAAGGATAATGTACTGGGAACTCCTCAGAAGAATCTGATTTGTAGTGAGGGGGAGAGAGATAAAAGCTCATTTAGGAACGACATGAACATGCTGCGTAGGTAGCTGTTTATCAGTAAATATCTCCACTGAGATTAAGAAAAGCAGTAGCTTAATAAATTAAATACTTCCTGGTATGGTTACTGTACTGGGAACTCCCCAAAAGAATCTGGATTGTGGTGAGGGAACAGAGAAAAAAGCTCATTTAGAACCTGCACTTACGAAGGGGGTAGGCAGCTGTATATCAGGGAGTAAACCTTCTGAGAATAAAAACAGCTGGAGCTTGTTAAGTTAATTACACAGGGGAAATGATAATGTACTGGGAACTCCTCAGAAGAATCTGATTTTTGGTGAGGGGAGAGAGTTAAAAGCTCCTTTAGGAATGACATGAACATGCTGCGTAGGTAGCTGTTTATCAGTAAATATCTCCACTGAGATTAAGAAAAGCAGTAGCTTAATAAATTAAGTACTTCCTGGTATGGTTACTGTACTGGTAACTCCCCAAAAGAATCTGGATTGTGGTGAGGGAACAGAGAAAAAAGCTCATTTAGGACCTGAACTTAAGAAGGGGGTAGGCAGCTGTATATCAGGGAGTAAACCTTCTGAGAATAAAAACAGCTGGAGCTTGTTAAGGTAATTACACAGGGAAAGGATAATGTACTGGGAACTCCTCAGAAGAATCTGATTTGTTGTGAGGGGAGAGAGATAAAAGCTCATTTAGGAACGACATGAACATGCTGTGTACGTAGCTGTTTGTCAGTAAATATCTACACTGAGATTAAGAAAAGCATTAGCTAAATAAATTAAGTACTTCCTGGTATGGTTACTCTACTGGTAACTCCCCAAAAGATTCTGGATTGTGGTGAGGGAACAGAGAAAAAAGCTCATTTAGGACCTGTTCTTACGAAGGGGGTACGCAGCTGTATATCAGGGAGTATCCCTTCTGGGAATAAAAACAGCTGGAGCTTGTTAAGGTAATTACACAGGGGAAAGGATAATGTACTGGGAACTCCTCAGAAAAATCTGATTTGTGGTGAGGGGAGAGCGATAAAAGCTCATTTAGGAACGACATGAACATGCTGGGTAGGTAGCTGTTTATCAGTAAATATCTCCACTGAGATTAAGAAAAGCAGAAGCTTAATAAATTAAGTACTTCCTGGTATGGTTACTGTACTGGTAACTCCCCAAAGGAATCTGGATTTTGGTGAGTGAACAGAGAAAAAGCTCATTTAAGACCTGCATTTACGAAGGGGGTAGGCAGCTGTATATCAGGGAGTAAACCTTCTGAGAATAAAAACAGCTGGAGCTTGTTAAGGTAATTACACAGGGGATTGGATAATGTACTGGGAACTCCTCAGAAGAATCTGATTTGTGGTGAGGGGAGAGAGATAAAAGCTCATTTAGGAACGACATGAACATGCTGCGTAGGTAGCTGTCTATCAGTAAATATCACCACTGAGATTAAGTAAAGCAGTAGCTTAATAAATTAAGTACTTCCCGGTATGGTTACTCTACTGGTAACTCCCCAAAAGAATCTGGATTGCGGTGAGGGAACAGAGAAAAAAGCTCATTTAGGACCTGCACTTACGAAGGGGGTAGGCAGCTGTATATCAGGGAGTAAACCTTCTGAGAATAAAAACAGCTGGAGCTTGTTAAGGTAATTACACAGGGGAAAGGATAATGTACTGGGAACTCCTCAGAAGAATCTGATTTGTGGTGAGGAAGAGAGATAAAAGCTCATTTAGGAACGACATGAACATGCTGCGTAGGTAGCTGTTTATCAGTAAATATCTCCACCTTGAGTAAGAAAAGCAGTATCTTAATAAATTAAGTACTTCCTGTTATGGTTCCTGTACTGGTAACTCCCAAAATAATCTGGATTGTGGTGAGGGAACAGAGAAAAAAGCTCATTTAGGACCTGCACTTGCGAAGGGGGTAGGCAGCTGTATATCAGGGAGTAAATCTTCGGAGAATAAAAACAGCTGGAGCTTTTTAAGGTAATTACACAGGGGAAAGGATAATGTACTGGGAACTCCTCAGAAGAATCTGATTTGTGGTGAGGGAAGAGAGATAAAAGCTCATTTAGGAACGACATGAACATGCTGCGTAGGTAGCTGTTTATCAGTAAATATCTCCACTTAGATTAAGAAAAGCAGTAGCTTAATAAATTATGTACTTCCTGGTATGGTTTCTGTACTGGTAACTAACCAAAAGAATCTGGATTGTGGTGATGGAACAGAGAAAAAAGCTCATTTAGGACCTGCACTTACGAAGGGGGTAGGCTCTGTATATCAGGGAGTAAACCTTCTGAGAATAAAAACATCTGGAGCATGTTAAGGTAATTACACAGGGGAAAGGATAATGTACTGGGAACTCCTCAGAAGAATCTGATATTTGGTGAGGGGAGAGAGATAAAAGCTCATTTAGGAACGACATGAACATGCTGCATAGGTACCTGTTTATCAGGAAATATCTCCACTGAGATTAAGAAAAGCAGTAGCTTAATAAATTAAGTACTTCCTGGTATGGTTACTGTACTGGTAACTCCCCAAAAGAATCTGGATTGTGGTGAGGGGAACAGAGAAAAAAGCTCATTTAGGACCTGCACTTGCGAAGGGGGTAGGCAGCTGTATATCAGGGAGTAAAACTTCGGAGAATAAAAACAGCTGGAGCTTGTTAAGGTAATTACATAGGGGAAAGGATAATGTACTGGAAACTCCTCAGAAGAATCTGATTTGTGGTGAGGGGAGAGAGATAAAAGCTCATTTAGGAACGACATGAACATGCTGCGTAGGTAGCTGTTTATCAGTAAATATCTCCACTGAGATTAAGAAAAGCAGTAGCTTAATAAATTAAGTACTTCCTGTTATGGTTACTGTACTGGTAACTCCCCAAAAGAATCTGGATTGTGGTGAGGGAACAGAGGAAAAAGCTCATTTAGGACCTGCACTTACGAAGGGGTTAAGCAGATGTATATCACGGAGTAAACCTTCTGAGAATAAAAACAGCTGGAGCTTGTTAAGGTAATTACACAGGGGAAAGGATAATGTACTGGGAACTCCTCAGAAGAATCTGATTTGTGGTGAGGGGAGAGAGATAAAAGCTCATTTATGAACGGCATGAACATGCTGCGTATGTAGCTGTTTATAAGTAAATATCTCCACTGAGATTAAGAAAAGCAGTAGCTTAATAAATTAAGTACTTCCTGGTATGGTTACTGTACTGGTAACTCCCCAAAAGAATCTGGATTGTGGTGAGGGAACAGATAAAAAAGCTCATTTAGGACCTGCACTTATGAAGGGGATAGACAGCTGTATATCAGGGAGTAAACCTTCTGAGAATAAAAATAGCTGGAGCTTGTTAGGTAATTACACAGGGGAAAGGATAATGTACTGGGAACTCCTCAGAAGAATCTGATTTGTTGTGAGGGGAGAGAGATAAAAGCTCATTTAGGAACGACATGAACATGCTGCATACGTAGCTGTTTATCAGTAAATATCTCCACTGAGATTAAGAAAAGCAGTAGCTTAATAAATTAAATACTTCCTGGTATGGTTACTGTACTGGGAACTCCCCAAAAGAATCTGGATTGTGGTGAGGGAACAGAGAAAAAAGCTCATTTATAACCTGCACTTACGAAGGGGGTAGGCAGCTGTATATCAGGGAGTAAACCTTCTGAGAATAAAAACAGCTGGAGCTTGTTAAGTTAATTACACAGGGGAAATGATAATGTACTGGGAACTCCTCAGAAGAATCTGATTTGTGGTGAGGGGAGAGCGATAAAAGCTCATTTAGGAACGACATGAACATGCTGCGTAGGTAGCAGTTTATCAGTAAATATCTCCACTGAGATTAAGAAAAGCAGAAGCTTAATAAATTAAGTACTTCCTGGTATGGTTGCTGTACTGGTAACTCCCCAAAGGAATCTGGATTTTGGTGAGTGAACAGAGAAAAAGCTCATTTAAGATCTGCATTTACGAAGGGGGTAGGCAGCTCTATATCAGGGAGTAAACCTTCTGAGAATAAAAACAGCTGGAGCTTGTTAAGGTAATTACACAGGGGATTGGATAATGTACTGGGAACTCCTCAGAAGAATCTGATTTGTGGTGAGGGGAGAGAGATAAAAGCTCATTTAGGAACGACATGAACATGCTGCGTAGGTAGCTGTTTATCAGTAAATATCACCACTGAGATTAAGTAAAGCAGTAGCTTAATAAATTAAGTACTTCCCGGTATGGTTACTCTACTGGTAACTCCCCAAAAGAATCTGGATTGCGGTGAGGGAACAGAGAAAAAAGCTCATTTAGGACCTGCACTTACGAAGGGGGTAGGCAGCTGTATATCAGGGAGTAAACCTTCTGAGAATAAAAACAGCTGGAGCTTGTTAAGGTAATTACACAGGGGAAAGGATAATGTACTGGGAACTCCTCAGAAGAATCTGATTTGTGGTGAGTGAAGAGAGATAAAAGCTCATTTAGGAACGACATGAACATGCTGCGTAGGTAGCTGTTTATCAGTAAA
>NW_025961717.1:0-49587 GCF_023159225.1 Perognathus longimembris pacificus | reverse complement strand
CTGCCTACCCCCTTCGTAAGTGCAGGTCTTAATTGAGCTTTTTTCTCTGTTCCCTCACCACAATCCAGATTCTTTTGGGGAGTTACCAGTACAGTAACCATACCAGGAAGTACTCAATTTATTACGCTTCTGCTTTTCTTAATCTCAGTGGAGATATTTACTGATAAACAGCTACCTAAGCAGCATGTTCATGTCGTTCCTAAATGACCTTTTATCTCTCTCCCCTCACCAAAACTCAGATTCTTCTGAGGAGTTCCCAGTACTTCATCTTTTCCCCTGTGTAATTACCTTAACAAGCTCCAGCTGTTTTTATTCTCAGAAGGTTTAGTCCCTGATATACAGCTACCTACCCCCTTCGTAAGTGCAGGTCCTAAATGAGCTATATTCTCTGTTCCCTCACCACAATCCAGATTCTTTTGGGGAGTTACCAGTACAGTAACCATAACAGGAAGTACTTAATTTATTAAGCTACTGCTTTTCTTAATCTCAGTGGAGATATTTACTGATAAACAGCTACCAATGCAGCATGTTCATGTCGTTCTTAAATGAGCTTTTAGCTCTCTCCCCTCAACCCAAATCAGATTCTTCTGAGGAGTTCCCAGTACATTATCCTTTCCCCTGTGTAATTACCTTAACAAGCTCCAGATGTTTTTATTCTCAGAAGGTTTACTCCCTGATATATAGCTGCCTACCCCCTTCGTATGTGCAGGTACTAAATGAGCTTTTTTCTCTGTTCCCTCACCACAACCCAGATTCTTTTGTGGAGTTACCAGTACAGTAACCATACCAGGAAGTACTTAATTTATTAAGCTACTGCTTTTCTTAATCTCAGTGGAGATATTTACTGATAAACAGCTACCTACGCAGCATGTTCATGTCGTTCATAAATGAGCTTATATCTCTCTCCCCTCACCAAAAATCAGATTCTTCTGCGGAGTGCCCAGTACATTATCCTTTCCCCTGTGTAATTCCCTTAACAAGCTCCAGCTGTTTTTATTCTCAGAAGGTTTACTCCCTGATATACAGCTGCCTACACCCTTCGAAAGTGCAGGTCCTAAATGAGCTATTTTCTCTGCTCCCTCACCACAATCCAGATTCTTTTGGGGAGTTACCAGTACAGGAACCATACCAGGAAGTACTTAATTTATTAAGCTACTGCTTTTCTTAATCTCAGTGGAGATATTTACTGATAAACAGCTACCTACGCAGCATGTTCATGTCGTTCCTAAATGATCTTTTATCTCTCTCCCCTCACCACAAATCAGATTCTTCTGAGGAGTACCCAGTACATTATCCTTTCCCCTGTGTAATTACCTTAACAAGCTCCAGCAGTTTTTATTCTCAGAAGGTTTACTCCCTAATATACTGCTGCCTACCCCCTTCGTAATTGCAGGCCCTAAATGAGCTTTTTTCTCTGTTCCCACACCACAATCCAGATTCTTTTGGGGAGTTACCAGTACAGTATCCATACCAGGAAGTACTTAATTTATTAAGCTACTGCTTTTCTTAATCTCAGTGGAGATATTTACTGATAAACAGCTACCTACGCAGCATGTTCATGTCGTTCCTAAATGAGCTTTTATCTCTCTCCCCTCACCACAAATCAGATTCTTCTGAGGAGTTCCCAGTACATTATCCTTTCCCCTATGTAATTACCTTAACAAGCTCCAGCTGTTTTTATTCTCAGGTTTACTCCCTGATATACAGCTGCCTACCCCTTCGTAAGTGTAGGTCCTAAATTAGCTTTTTTATCTGTTCCCTCACCACAATCCAGATTCTTTTGGGGAGTGACTAGTAGAGTAACCATAACAGGAAGTACTTAATTTATTCAGCTACTGCTTTTCTTAATCTCAGTGGAGATATTTACTGATAAACAGCTACGTACGCAGCATGTTCATGTCGTTCCTAAATGAGCTTTTATCTCTCTCCCCTCACGACAAATCAGATTCTTCTGAGGAGTTCCCAGTACATTATGCTTTCCCCTGTGTAATTACCTTAACAAGCTCCAGCTGTTTTTATTCTCAGAAGGTTTACTCCCTGATATACAGCTGCCTACCCCCTTCGAAAGTGCAGGTCCTAAATGAGCTTTTTTCTCTGTTCCCTCATCACAATCCAGATTCTTTGGGGAGTTGCCAGTACAGTAACCATACCAGGAAGTACTTAATTTTTTAAGCTACTGCTTTTCTTAATCTCAGTGGAGATATTTACTGATAAACAGCTACCTACGCAGCATGTTCATGTCGTTCTTAGTGAGCTTTTATCTCTCTCCCCTCACCAGAAATCAGATTCTTCTGAATTGTTCCCAGTACATTGTCCTTTCCCCTGTGTAATTAACTTAACAAGCTCCAGCTGTTTTTATTCTCAGAAGGTTTACTCCCTGATATACAGCTGCCTACCCCCTTCGTAAGTGCAGGTCCTAAATGAGCTTTTTTCTGTGTTCCCTCACCACAATCCAGATTCTTTTGGGGAGTTAACAGTACAGTAACCATACCAGGAAGTACTTAATTTATTAAGCTACTGCTTTTCTTAATCTCAGTGGAGATATTTACTGATAAACAGCTACCTACGCAGCATGTTCATGTCGTTCCTAAATGAGCTTTTATCTCTCTCCCCTCACCACAAATCAGATTCTTCTGAGGAGTTCCCAGTACTATATCATTTCCCCTGTGTAATTACCTTAACAAGCTCCAGCTGTTTTTATTCTCAGAAGGTTTACTCCCTGATATACAGCTGCCTACCCCCTTCGTCAGTGCAGGTCCTCAGAGCTTATTTCTCTGTTCCCTCACCACAATCCAGATTCTTTTGTGGAGTTACCAGTACAGTACACTAACCATACCAGGAAGTACTTAATTTATTAAGCTACTGCTTTTCTTAATCTCAGTGGAGATATATACTGATAAACATCTACCTACGCAGCATGTTCATGTCGTTCCTAAATGAGCTTTTATCTCTCTCCCCTCACCACAAATCAGATTCTTCTGAGGAGTTCCCAGTACTTTATCCTTTCCCCTGTGTAATTACCTTAACAAGCTACAGCTGTTTTTATTCTCAGAAGGTTTACTCCCTGATATACAGCTGCCTACCCCCTTCGTAAGTGCAGGTCCTAAATTAGCTTTTTCTCTGTTCCCTCACCACAATCCAGATTCTTTTGTGGAGTTACCAGTACAGTAACCATACCAGGAAGTACTTAATTTATTAAGCTACTGCTTTTCTTAATCTCAGTGGAGATATTTACTTATAAACAGCTACCTACGCAGCATGTTCATGTCGTTCCTAAATGAGCTATTATCTCTCTCCCCTCACCAAAAGTCAGATTCTTCTGAGGAGTTCCCAGTACATTATCCTTTCCCCTGTGTAATTACCTTAACAAGCTCCAGCTGTTTTTATTCTCAGAAGGTTTACTCCCTGATATACAGCTGCCTACCCCCTTCGTAAGTGCAGGTCTTAAATGAGCTTTTTTCTCTGTTCCCTCACCACAATCCAGATTATTTTGGGGAGTTACCAGTACAGTAACCATACCAGGAAGTACTTAATTTATTACGCTTCTGCTTTTCTTAATCTCAGTGGAGATATTTACTGATAAACAGCTACCTAAGCAGCATGTTCATGTCGTTCCTAAATGACCTTTTATCTCTCTCCCCTCACCAAAACTCAGATTCTTCTGAGGAGTTCCCAGTACTTCATCTTTTCCCCTGTGTAATTACCTTAACAAGCTCCAGCTGTTTTTATTCTCAGAAGGTTTAGTCCCTGATATACAGCTACCTACCCCCTTCGTAAGTGCAGGTCCTAAATGAGCTTTATTCTCTGTTCCCTCACCACAATCCAGATTCTTTTGGGGAGGTTACCAGTACAGTAACCATAACAGGAAGTACTTAATTTATTAAGCTACTGCTTTTCTTAATCTCAGTGGAGATATTTACTGATAAACAGCTACCAATGCAGCATGTTCATGTCGTTCTTAAATGAGCTTTTAGCTCTCTCCCCTCAACCCAAATCAGATTCTTCTGAGGAGTTCCCAGTACATTATCCTTTCCCCTGTGTAATTACCTTAACAAGCTCCAGATGTTTTTATTCTCAGAAGGTTTACTCCCTGATATACAACTGCCTACCCCCTTCGTATGTGCAGGTACTAAATGAGCTTTTTTCTC
Organism: Perognathus longimembris pacificus; assembly: GCF_023159225.1. Lineage (NCBI taxonomy): Eukaryota > Metazoa > Chordata > Mammalia > Rodentia > Heteromyidae > Perognathus > Perognathus longimembris. The sequence goes on along the minus strand of NW_025961717.1, from coordinate 45,439 downwards.
TGTTCCCTCACCACAACCCAGATTCTTTTGTGGAGTTACCAGTACAGTAACCATACCAGGAAGTACTTAATTTATTAAGCTACTGCTTTTCTTAATCTCAGTGGAGATATTTACTGATAAACAGCTACCTACGCAGCATGTTCATGTCGTTCCTAAATGAGCTTTTATCTCTCTCCCCTCACCAAAAATCAGATTCTTCTGCGGAGTGCCCAGTACATTATCCTTTCCCCTGTGTAATTACCTTAACAAGCTACAGCTGTTTTTATTCTCAGGTTTACTCCCTGATATACAGCTGCCTACCCCCTTCGTAAGTGTAGGTCCTAAATTAGCTTTTTTATCTGTTCCCTCACCACAATCCAGATTCTTTTGGGGAGTGACCAGTAGCGTAACCATAACAGGAAGTACTTAATTATTCAGCTACTGCTTTTCTTAATCTCAGTGGAGATATTTACTGATAAACAGCTACGTACGCAGCATGTTCATGTCGTTCCTAAATGAGCTTTTATCTCTCTCCCCTCACGACAAATCAGATTCTTCTGAGGAGTTCCCAGTACATTATGCTTTCCCCTGTGTAATTACCTTAACAAGCTCCAGCTGTTTTTATTCTCAGAAGGTTTACTCCCTGATATACAGCTGCCTACCCCCTTCGAAAGTGCAGGTCCTAAATGAGCTTTTTTCTCTGTTCCCTCATCACAATCCAGATTCTTTGGGGAGTTGCCAGTACAGTAACCATACCAGGAAGTACTTAATTTATTAAGCTACTGCTTTTCTTAATCTCAGTGGAGATATTTACTGATAAACAGCTACCTACGCAGCATGTTCATGTCGTTCTTAATGAGCTTTTATCTCTCTCCCCTCACCAGAAATCAGATTCTTCTGAATTGTTCCCAGTACATTGTCCTTTCCCCTGTGTAATTAACGTAACAAGCTCCAGCTGTTTTTATTCTCAGAAGGTTTACTCCCTGATATACAGCTGCCTACCCCCTTCGTAAGTGCAGGTCCTAAATGAGCTTTTTTCTGTGTTCCCTCACCACAATCCAGATTCTTTTGGGGAGTTAACAGTACAGTAACCATACCAGGAAGTACTTAATTTATTAAGCTACTGCTTTTCTTAATCTCAGTGGAGATATTTACTGATAAACAGCTACCTACGCAGCATGTTCATGTCGTTCCTAAATGAGCTTTTATCTCTCTCCCCTCACCACAAATCAGATTCTTCTGAGGAGTTCCCAGTACTATATCATTTCCCTGTGTAATTACCTTAACAAGCTCCAGCTGTTTTTATTCTCAGAAGGTTTACTCCCTGATTATACAGCTGCCTACCCCCATCGTCAGTGCAGGTCCTCAGAGCTTATTTCTCTGTTCCCTCACCACAATCCAGATTCTTTTGGGGAGTTACCAGTACAGTACACTAACCATACCAGGAAGTACTTAATTTATTAAGCTACTGCTTTTCTTAATCTCAGTGGAGATATATACTGATAAACAGCTACCTACGCAGCATGTTCATGTCGTTCCTAAATGAGCTTTTATCTCTCTCCCCTCACCACAAATCAGATTCTTCTGAGGAGTTCCCAGTACTTTATCCTTTCCCCTGTGTAATTACCTTAACAAGCTACAGCTGTTTTTATTCTCAGAAGGTTTACTCCCTGATATACAGCTGCCTACCCCCTTCGTAAGTGCAGGTCCTAAATTAGCTTTTTTCTCTGTTCCCTCACCACAATCCAGATTCTTTTGGGGAGTTACCAGTACAGTAACCATACCAGGAAGTACTTAATTTATTAAGCTACTGCTTTTCTTAATCTCAGTGGAGATATTTACTGATAAACAGCTACCTACGCAGCATGTTCATGTCGTTAATAAATGAGCTTTTATCTCTCTCCCCCGACCACAAATCAGATTCTTCTGAGGAGTTACCAGTACTTTATAATTTCCCATGTGTAATTACCTTAACAAGTTCCAGCTGTTTTTATTATCAGAAGGTTTACTCCCTGATATACAGCTGCCTACCCCCTTCGTCAGTGCAGGTCCTAAATGAGCTTTTTTCTCTGTTCCCTCACCACAATCCAGATTCTTTTGGGGAGTTACCAGTACAGTAACCATACCAGGAAGTACTTAATTTATTAAGCTACTGCTTTTCTTAATCTCAGTGGAGATATTTACTGATAAACAGCTACCTACAGAGCATGTTCATGTCGTTCCTAATGAGCTTTTATCTCTCTCCCCTCACCACAAATCAGATTCTTCTGAGGAGTTCCCAGTACATTATGCTTTCCCCTGTGTAATTACCTTAACAAGCTCCAGCTATTTTTATTCTCAGAAGGTTTTCTCCCTGATATACAGCTGCCTACCCCCTTCATAAGTGCAGGTCCTAAATGAGCTTTTTTCTCTGTTCCCTCACCACAATCCAGATTCTTTTGGGGAGTTACCAGTACAGTAACCATACCAGGAAGTACTTAATTTATTAAGCTACTGCTTTTCTTAATCTCAGTGGAGATATTTACTGATAAACAGCTACCTACACAGCATGTTCATGTCGTTCCTAAATGAGCTTTTATCTCTCTCCCCCGACCACAAATCAGATTCTTCTGAGGAGTTACCAGTACTTTATAATTTCCCATGTGTCATTACCTTAACAAGTTCCAGCTGTTTTTATTATCAGAAGGTTTACTCCCTGATATACAGCTGCCTACCCCCTTCGTCAGTGCAGGTCCTAAATGAGCTTTTTTCTCTGTTCCCTCACCACAATCCAGATTCTTTTGGGGAGTTACCAGTACAGTAACCATACCAGGAAGTACTTAATTTATTAAGCTACTGCTTTTCTTAGTCTCCGTGGAGATATTTACTGATAAACAGCTACCTACGCAGCATGTTCATGTCGTTCTTAAATGAGCTTTTATCTCTCTCCCCTCACCACAAATCAGATTCTCCTGAGGAGTTCCCAGTACATTATCCTTTCCCCTGTGTAATTACCTTAACAAGCACCAGCTGTTTTTATTCTCAGAAGGTTTACTCCCTGATATACAGCTGCCTACCCCCTTCGAAAGTGCAGGTCCTAAATGAGATTTTTTCTCTGTTCTCTCACCACAATCCAGATTCTTTTGGGGAGTTACCAATACAGTAACCATTCCAGGAAGTACTTAATTTATTAAGCTACTGCCTTTCTTAATCTCAGTGGAGATATTTACTGATAAACAGCTACCTACGCAGCATGTTCATGGCGTTCCTAAATGAGCTTTTATCTCTCTCCCCTCACCACAAATCAGATTCTTCTGAATTGTTCCCAGTACATTATCATTTCCCCTGTGTAATTACCTTAACAAGCTCCAGCTGTTTTTATTCTCAGAAGGTTTACTCCCTGATATACAGCTGCCTACCCACATTGTAAGTGCATGTCCTAAATGAGCTTTTTTCTCTGTTCCCTCACCACAATCCAGATTCTTTTGGGGAGTTACCAGTACAGTAACCATACCAGGAAGTACTTAATTTATTAAGCTACTGCTTTTCTTAATCTCAGTGGAGATATTTACTGATAAACAGCTACCTACGCAGCATGTTCATGTCGTTCCTAAATGAGCTTTTATCTCTCACCCTTCACAACAAATCAGATTCTTCTGAGGAGTTCCCAGTACATTATCCTTTCCCCTTTGTAATTACCTTAACAAGCTCCAGCTGTTTTTATTCTCAGAAGGTTTACTCCCTGATATACAGCTGCCTACCCCCTTCGAAAGAGCAGGTCCTAAATGAGCTTTTTTATCTGTTCCCTCACCACAATCCAGATTCTTTTGGGGAGTTAGCAGTACAGTAACTATATCAGGAAGTACTTAATTTATTAAGCTACTGCTTTTCTTAATCTCAGTGGAGATATTTACTGATAAACAGCTACCTACGCAGCATGTTTATGTCGTTCCTAAATGAGCTTTTATCTCTCTCCCCTCACCACAAATCAGATTCTTCTGAGGAGTTCCCAGTACATTATCCTTTACCCTGTGTAATTACCTTAACAAGCTCCAGCTGTTTTTATTCTCAGAAGGTTTACTCCCTGATATACAGCTGCCTACCCCCTTCGTAAGTGCAGGTCCTAAATGAGCTTTTTTCTCTGTTCCCTCACCACAATCCAGATACTTTTGGGGAGTTACCAGTACAGTAACCATACCAGGAAGTACTTCATTTATTAAGCTACTGCTTTTCTTAATCTCAGTGGAGATATTTACTGATAAACAGCTACCTACCCAGCATGTTCATGTCATTCCTAAATGAGCTTTGATCTCTCTCGCCTCACCACAAATCAGATTCTTCTGAGGAGTTCCCAGTACATTATCCTTTACCCTGTGTAATTACCTTAACAAGCTCCAGCTGTTTTTATGCTCAGAAGGTTTACTCCCTGATATACTGCTGCCTAACCCCTTCGTAAGGGCAGGTCCTAAATGAGCTTTTTTCTCTGTTCCCTCACCACAATCCAGATTCTTTTGGGGAGTTACCAGTACAGTAACCATACCAGGAAGTACTTAATTTATTAAGCTACTGCTTTTCTTAATCTCAGTGGAGATATTTACTGATAAACAGCTACCTAAGCAGCATGTTCATGGTGTTCCTAAATGAGCTTTTATCTCTCTCCCCTCACCACAAATCAGATTCTTCTGAGGAGTTCCCAGTACATTATCCTTTCCCCTGTGTAAATACAATAACAAGTTCCAGCTGTTTTTATTCTCAGAAGGTTTACTCCCTGATATACAGCTGCCAACCCCCTTCGTAAGTGCAGGTCCTAAATGAGATTTTTTCTCTGTTCCCTCACCACAATCCAGATTCTTTTGGCGAGTTACCAGTGCAGTATCCATACCAGGAAGTACTTAATTCATTAAGCTACTGCTTTTCTTAATCTCAGTGGAGATATTTACTGATGAACAGCTACCTACGCAGCATGTTCATGTCGTTCCTAAATGACCTTTTATCTCTCTCCCCTCACCACAAATCAGATTATTCTGAGGAGTTCCCAGTACATTATCCATTCCCCTGTGTAATTACCTTAACAAGCTCCAGCTGTTTTTATTCTCAGAAGGTTTACTCCCTGATATACAGCTGCCTACCCCCTTCGTAAGTCCAGGTCCTAAATGAACTTTTTTCTCTGTTCCTTCACCACAATCCAGATTCTTTTGGGGAGTTACCAGTACAGTAACCATACCAGGAAGTACTTAATTTATTAAGCTACTGCTTTTCTTAATCTCAGTGGAGATATTTACTGATAAACAGCTACCTACGCAGCATATTCATGTCGTTCCTAAATGAGCTTATATCTTTCTCCCCTCACCACAAACCAGATTCTTCTGAGGAGTTCCCAGTACATTATCCTTTCCCCTGTGTAATTACCTTAACAAGCTCCAGCTGTTTTTATTATCAGAAGGTTTACTCCCTGATATACAGCTGCCTACCCCCTTCGTAAGTGCAGGTCCTAAATGAGCTTTTTTCTCTGTTCCCTCACCACAATCCAGATTCTTTTGGGGAGTTACCAGGACAGTAAACATACCAGGAAGTACTTAATTCATTAAGCTACTGCTTTTCTTAATCTCAGTTTAGATATTTACTGATAAACAGCTACCTACGCAGCATGTACATGTCGTTCCTAAATGAGCTTTTATCTCTCCCCCTCACCACAAATCAGATTCTTCTGAGGAGTTCCCAGTACATTATCCTTTCCCCTGTGTCATTACCTTAACAAGCTCCAGCTGTTTTTATTCTCAGAAGGTTTACTCCCTGATATACAGCTGCCTACCCCCTTCGTAAGTGCAGGTCCTAAATGAGCTTTTTTCTCTGTTCCCTCACCACAATCCAGATTCTTTTGGGGAGTTACCAGGACAGTAACCATACCAGGAAGTACTTAATTTATTAAGCTACTGCTTTTCTTAATCTCAGTTGAGATATTTACTGATAAACAGCTACCTACGCAGCATGTTCATGTCGTTCCTAAATGAGCTTTTTTCTCTCTCCCCTCACCACAAATCAGATTCTTCTGAGGAGTTCCCAGTACATTATCCTTTCCCCTGTGTAATTACCTTAACAAGCTCCAGCTGTTTTTATTCTCAGAAGGTTTACTCCCTGATATACAGCTGCCTACCCCCTTCGTAAGTGCAGGTCCTAAATGAGCTTTTTTCTCTGTGCCCTCACCACAATCCAGATTCTTTTGGGGAGTTATCAGTACAGTAACCATACCAGGAAGTACTTAATTTATTACGCTACTGCTTTTCTTAATCTCAGTGGAGATATTTACTGATACACAGCTACCTACGCAGCATGTTCATGTCGTTCCTAAATGAGCTTTTATCTGTCTCCCCTATCCACAAATCAGATTCTTCTGAGGAGTTCCCAGTACATTATCCTTTCCCCTGTGTAATTACCTTAACAAGCTCCAGCTGTTTTTATTCTCAGAAGGTTTACTCCCTGATATACAGCTGCCTACCCACATTGTAAGTGCATGTCCTAAATGAGCTTTTTTCTCTGTTCCCTCACCACAATCCAGATTCTTTTGGGGAGTTACCAGTACAGTAACCATACCAGGAAGTACTTAATTTATTAAGCTACTGCTTTTCTTAATCTCAGTGGAGATATTTACTGATAAACAGCTACCTACGCAGCATGTTCATGTCGTTCCTAAATGAGCTTTTATCTCTCACCCTTCACAACAAATCAGATTCTTCTGAGGAGTTCCCAGTACATTATCCTTTCCCCTTTGTAATTACCTTAACAAGCTCCAGCTGTTTTTATTCTCAGAAGGTTTACTCCCTGATATACAGCTGCCTACCCCCTTCGAAAGAGCAGGTCCTAAATGAGCTTTTTTATCTGTTCCCTCACCACAATCCAGATTCTTTTGGGGAGTTAGCAGTACAGTAACTATATCAGGAAGTACTTAATTTATTAAGCTACTGCTTTTCTTAATCTCAGTGGAGATATTTACTGATAAACAGCTACCTACGCAGCATGTTTATGTCGTTCCTAAATGAGCTTTTATCTCTCTCCCCTCACCACAAATCAGATTCTTCTGAGGAGTTCCCAGTACATTATCCTTTACCCTGTGTAATTACCTTAACAAGCTCCAGCTGTTTTTATTCTCAGAAGGTTTACTCCCTGATATACAGCTGCCTACCCCCTTCGTAAGTGCAGGTCCTAAATGAGCTTTTTTCTCTGTTCCCTCACCACAATCCAGATACTTTTGGGGAGTTACCAGTACAGTAACCATACCAGGAAGTACTTCATTTATTAAGCTACTGCTTTTCTTAATCTCAGTGGAGATATTTACTGATAAACAGCTACCTACCCAGCATGTTCATGTCATTCCTAAATGAGCTTTGATCTCTCTCGCCTCACCACAAATCAGATTCTTCTGAGGAGTTCCCAGTACATTATCCTTTACCCTGTGTAATTACCTTAACAAGCTCCAGCTGTTTTTATGCTCAGAAGGTTTACTCCCTGATATACTGCTGCCTAACCCCTTCGTAAGGGCAGGTCCTAAATGAGCTTTTTTCTCTGTTCCCTCACCACAATCCAGATTCTTTTGGGGAGTTACCAGTACAGTAACCATACCAGGAAGTACTTAATTTATTAAGCTACTGCTTTTCTTAATCTCAGTGGAGATATTTACTGATAAACAGCTACCTAAGCAGCATGTTCATGGTGTTCCTAAATGAGCTTTTATCTCTCTCCCCTCACCACAAATCAGATTCTTCTGAGGAGTTCCCAGTACATTATCCTTTCCCCTGTGTAAATACAATAACAAGTTCCAGCTGTTTTTATTCTCAGAAGGTTTACTCCCTGATATACAGCTGCCAACCCCCTTCGTAAGTGCAGGTCCTAAATGAGATTTTTTCTCTGTTCCCTCACCACAATCCAGATTCTTTTGGCGAGTTACCAGTGCAGTATCCATACCAGGAAGTACTTAATTCATTAAGCTACTGCTTTTCTTAATCTCAGTGGAGATATTTACTGATGAACAGCTACCTACGCAGCATGTTCATGTCGTTCCTAAATGACCTTTTATCTCTCTCCCCTCACCACAAATCAGATTATTCTGAGGAGTTCCCAGTACATTATCCATTCCCCTGTGTAATTACCTTAACAAGCTCCAGCTGTTTTTATTCTCAGAAGGTTTACTCCCTGATATACAGCTGCCTACCCCCTTCGTAAGTCCAGGTCCTAAATGAACTTTTTTCTCTGTTCCTTCACCACAATCCAGATTCTTTTGGGGAGTTACCAGTACAGTAACCATACCAGGAAGTACTTAATTTATTAAGCTACTGCTTTTCTTAATCTCAGTGGAGATATTTACTGATAAACAGCTACCTACGCAGCATATTCATGTCGTTCCTAAATGAGCTTATATCTTTCTCCCCTCACCACAAACCAGATTCTTCTGAGGAGTTCCCAGTACATTATCCTTTCCCCTGTGTAATTACCTTAACAAGCTCCAGCTGTTTTTATTATCAGAAGGTTTACTCCCTGATATACAGCTGCCTACCCCCTTCGTAAGTGCAGGTCCTAAATGAGCTTTTTTCTCTGTTCCCTCACCACAATCCAGATTCTTTTGGGGAGTTACCAGGACAGTAAACATACCAGGAAGTACTTAATTCATTAAGCTACTGCTTTTCTTAATCTCAGTTTAGATATTTACTGATAAACAGCTACCTACGCAGCATGTACATGTCGTTCCTAAATGAGCTTTTATCTCTCCCCCTCACCACAAATCAGATTCTTCTGAGGAGTTCCCAGTACATTATCCTTTCCCCTGTGTCATTACCTTAACAAGCTCCAGCTGTTTTTATTCTCAGAAGGTTTACTCCCTGATATACAGCTGCCTACCCCCTTCGTAAGTGCAGGTCCTAAATGAGCTTTTTTCTCTGTTCCCTCACCACAATCCAGATTCTTTTGGGGAGTTACCAGGACAGTAACCATACCAGGAAGTACTTAATTTATTAAGCTACTGCTTTTCTTAATCTCAGTTGAGATATTTACTGATAAACAGCTACCTACGCAGCATGTTCATGTCGTTCCTAAATGAGCTTTTTTCTCTCTCCCCTCACCACAAATCAGATTCTTCTGAGGAGTTCCCAGTACATTATCCTTTCCCCTGTGTAATTACCTTAACAAGCTCCAGCTGTTTTTATTCTCAGAAGGTTTACTCCCTGATATACAGCTGCCTACCCCCTTCGTAAGTGCAGGTCCTAAATGAGCTTTTTTCTCTGTGCCCTCACCACAATCCAGATTCTTTTGGGGAGTTACCAGTACAGTAACCATACCAGGAAGTACTTAATTTATTACGCTACTGCTTTTCTTAATCTCAGTGGAGATATTTACTGATACACAGCTACCTACGCAGCATGTTCATGTCGTTCCTAAATGAGCTTTTATCTGTCTCCCCTATCCACAAATCAGATTCTTCTGAGGAGTTCCCAGTACATTATCGTTTCCCCTTTGTAATTACCTTAACAAGCTCCAGATGTTTTTATTCTCAGAAGTTTTACTTCCTGATATCCATCTGCCTACCCCCGTCGAAAGTGCAGGTCCTAAATGAGCTTTTTTCTCTGTTCCCTCACCACAATCCAGATTCTTTTGAGGAGTTACCAGTAGAGTAACCATACCAGGAAGTACTTAATTTATTAAGCTACTGCTTTTCTCTATCTCAGTGGAGATATTTACTGATAAACAGCTACCTACGCAGTATGTTCATGTCGTTCCTATATGAGCTTTTATCTCTCTCCCCTCACCACAAATCAGATTCTTCTGAGGAGTTCCCAGTACATTATCCTTTCCCCTGTGTAATTACCTTAACAAGCTCCAGCTGTTTTTATTCTCAGAAGGTTTACTCCCTGATATACAGCTGCCTACCCCCTTCGTAAGTGCAGGTCCTAAATGAGCTTTTTTCTCTGTTCCCTCACCACAATCCAGATTCTTTTGGGGAGTTACCAGTACAGTAACCATACCAGGAAGTACTTAATTTATTAAGCTACTGCTTTTCTTAATCTCAATGGAGATATTTACTGATAAACAGCTACCTACGCAGCATGTTCATGTCGTTCCTAAATGAGCTTTTATCTCTCTCCCCTCACCACAAATCAGATTCTTCTGAGGAGTTCCCAGTACATTATCCTTTCCCCTGTGTAATTACCTTAACAAGCTCCAGCTGTTTTTATTCTCAGAAGGTTTACTCCCTGATATACAGCTGCCTACCCCCTTCGTAAGTGCAGGTCCTAAATGAGCTTTTTTCTCTGTTAACTCACCACAATCCAGATTCTTTTGTGGAGTTACCAGTACAGTAACCATACCAGGAAGTACTTAATTTATTAAGCTACTGTTTTTCTTAATCTCAGTGGAGATATTTACTGATAAACAGCTACCTACGCAGCATGTTCATGTCGTTCCTAAATGAGCTTTTATCTGTCTCCCCTCACCACAAATCAGATTCTTCTGAGGAGTTCCCAGTACATTATCCTTTCCCCTGTGTAATTACCTTAAAAAGCTCCAGATGTTTTTATTCTCAGAAGGTTTACTCCATGATATACAGCTGCCTACCCCCTTAGAAAGTGCAGGTCCTAAATGAGCTTTTTTCTCTGTTCCCTCACCACAATCCAGATTCTTTTGGGGAGTTACCAGTACAGTAACCATACCAGGAAGTACTTAATTTATTAAGCTACTGCTTTTCTTAATCTCAGTGGAGATATTTACTGATAAGCAGCTACATACGCAGCATGTTCATGTCGTTCCTAAATGAGCTTTTATCTCTCTCCCCTCACCACAAATCAGATTCTTCTGAATTGTTCCAAGTACATTATCCTTTCCCCTGTGTAATTACCTTAACAAGCTCCAGCTGTTTTTATTCTCAGAAGTTTTACTCCCTGATATACAGCTGCCTAACCCTTCGTAAGTGCAGGTCCTAAATGAACGTTTTTCTCTGTTCCTTCACCACAATCCAGATTCTTTTGGGGAGTTACCAGGACAGTAACCATACCAGGAAGTACTTAATTTATTAAGCTACTGCTTTTCTTAATCTCAGTTGAGATATTTACTGATAAACAGCTACCTACGCAGCATGTTCATGTCTTTCCTAAATGAGCTTTTATCTCTCCCCCTCACCACAAATCAGATTCTTCTGAGGAGTTCCCAGTACATTATCCTTTCCCCTGTGTAATTACCTTAACAAGCTCCAGCTGTTTTTATTCTCAGAAGGTTTACTCCCTGATATACAGCTGCCTACCCCCTTCGTAAGTGCAGGTCCTAAATGAGCTATTTTCTCTGTTCCCTCACCACAATCCACATTCTTTTGGGGAGTTACCAGTACAGTAACCATACCAGGAAGTACTTAATTTATTAACCTACTGCTTTTCTTAATCTCAGTGGAGATATTTACTGATAAACAGCTACCTACGCAGCATGTTCATGTCGTTCCTAAATGAGCTTTTATCTCTCTCCCCTCACCACAAATCAGATTCTTCTGAGGAGTTCCCAGTACATTATCCTTTCCCCTGTGTAATTACCTTAACAAGCTCCAGCTGTTTTTATTCTCAGAAGGTTTACTCCCTGATATACAGCTGCCTACACCCTTCGAAATTGCAGGTCCAAAATGAGCTTTTTTCTCTGTTCCCTCACCACAATCCAGATTCTTTGGGGAGTTACCAGTACAGTAACCATACCAGGAAGTACGTAATTTATTAAGCTACTGCTTCTCTTAATCTCAGTGGAGATATTTACTGATAAACAGCTACGTACGCAGCATGTTCATGTCGTTCCTAAATTAGCTTTTATCTCTCTCCCCTCACCACAAATCAGATTCTTCTGAATTGTTCCCAGTACATTATCCTTTCCCCTGTGTAATTACCTTAACAAGCTCCAGCTGTTTTTATTCTCAGAAGGTTTACTCCCTGATACACAGCTGCATTACCACCTTCATAAGTGCAGGTCCTAAATGAGCTTTTTTCTCTGTTCCCTCACCACAATCCAGATTCTTTTGGGGAGTTACCAGTACAGTAAAAATACCAGGAAGTACTTAATTTATTAAGCTACTGCTTTTCTTAATCTCAGTGGAGATAATTACTGATAAACAGCTACCTACGCAGCATGTTCATGTCGTTCCTAAATTAGCTTTTATCTCTCTCCCCTCACCACAAATTAGATTCTTCTGAGGAGTTCCCAGTACATTATCCTTTCCACCTGTGTAATTACCTTAACAAGCTCCAGCTGTTTTTATTCTCAGAAGATTTACTCCCTGATATACAGCTACCTACCCCCTTCGTAAGTGTATGTCCTAAATGAGCTTTTTTCTCTGTTCCCTCACCACAATCCAGATTCTTTTGTGGAGTCACCAATACAGTAACCATACCAGGAAGTACTTCATTTATTAAGCTTCTGCTTTTCTTAATCTCAGTGGAGATATTTACTGATAAACAGCTACCTACGCAGCATGTTCATGTCGTTCTTAAATGAGCTTTTATCTCTCTCCCCTCACCACAAATCAGATTCTTCTGAGGAGTTCCCAGTACATTATCCTTTCCCCGGTGTAATTACCTTAACAAGCTCCAGCTGTTTTTATTCTCAGAAGGTTTACTCCCTGATATACAGCTGCCTAACCCCTTCGTAAGTGTAGGTCCTAAATGAGATTTTTTCTCTGTTCCCTCACCACAATCCAGATTCTTTTGTGGAGTCACCAGTACAGTAAACATACCAGGGAGTACTTAATTTATTAAGCTACTGCTTTTCTTAAACTCAGTGGAGATATTTGCTGATAAACAGCTACCTACGCAGCATGTTCATGTCGTTTCTAAATGAGCTTTTATCTCTCTCTACTCACCACAAATCAGATTCTTCTGAGGAGTTCCCAGTACATTATCCTTTCCCCTGTGTAATTACCTTAACAAGCTCCAGCTGTTTTTATTCTCAGAAGGTTTACTCCCTGATATACAGCTGCCTACCCCCTTCGAAAGTGCCGGTCCTAAATGAGCTTTTTTCTCTGTTCCCTCACCACAATCCAGATTCTTTTGGGGAGTTACCAGTACAGTAACCATACCAGGAAGTACTTAATTTATTAAGCTACTGCTTTTCTTAATCTCATTGGAGATATTTACTGATAAACAGCTACCTACGCAGCATGTTCATGTCGTTCCAAAATGAGCTTTTATCTCTCTCCCCTCACCACAAATCAGATTCTTCTGAGGAGTTCCCAGTACATTATCCTTTCCCCTGTGTAATTACCTTAAAAAGCTCCGGCTGTTTTTATTCTCAGAAGGTTTACTCCCTGATATACAGCTGCCTACCCCCTTCGTAAGTGCAGGTCCTAAATGAGCTTTTTTCTCTGTTCCCTCACCACAATCCAGATTCTTTTGGGGAGTTACCAGTACAGTAACCATACCAGGTAGTACTTAATTTATTAAGGTACTGCTTTTCTTAATCTCAGTGGAGATATTTACTGATAAACAGCTACCTACGAAGCATGTTCATGTAGTTCCTAAATGAGCTTTTATCTCTCTCCCCTCACCACAAATCAGATTCTTCTGAATTGTTCCCAGTACGTAATCCTTTCTCCTGTGTAATTACCTTAACAAGCTCCAGCTGTTTTTATTCTCAGAAGTTTTACTCCCTGATATACAGCTGCCTACCCCCTTCGTAAGTGCAGGTCCTAAATGAGCTTTTTTCTCTGTTCCCTCACCACAATCTAGATTCTTTTGGGGAGTTACCAGTACAGTAACCATACCAGGAAGTACTTAATTTATTAAGCTACTGCTTTTCTTAATCTCAGTGGAGATATTTACTGCTAAACAGCTACCTACGCAGCATGTTCATGTCGTTCCAAAATGACCTTTTATCTCTCTCCCCTCACCACAAATCAGATTCTTCTGAGGAATTCCCAGTACATTATCCTTTCCCCTGTGTAATTACCTTAACAAGCTCCAGCTGTTTTTATTCTCAGAAGCTTTATTCCCTTATATACAGCTGTCTACCCCCTTCGTAAGTGCAGGTCCTAAATGAGCTTTTTTCTCTGTTCCCTCACCACAATCCAGATTCTTTTGGGGAGTTACCAGTACAGTAACCATACCAGGAAGTACTTAATTTATTAAGCTACTGCTTTTCTTAATCTCAGTGGAGATATTTACTGATAAACAGCTACCTACGCAGCATGTTCATGTCGTTCCTAAATGAGCTTTTATCTCTCTCCCCTCACCACGAATCAGATTCTTCTGAGGAGTTCCCAGTACATTATCCTTTCCCCTGTGTAATTACCTTAACAAGCTCCAGCTGTTTTTATTCTCAGAAGGTTTACTCCCTGATATACAGCTGCCTACCCCCTTCGTAAGTGCAGGTCCTAAATGAGCTTTTTTCTCTGTTCCCTCACCACAATCCCGATTCTTTTGTGGAGTTACCAGTACAGTACCCATACCAGGAAGTACTTAATTTATTAAGCTACTGCTTTTCTTAATCTCAGTGGAGATATTTACTGATAAACAGCTACCTACGCAGCATGTTCATGTCTTTCCTAAATGAGCTTTTATCTCTCTCCCCTCACAACAAATCAGATTCTTCTGAGGAGTTCCCAGTACATTATCCTTTCCCCTGTGTAATTACCTTAACAAGCTCCAGCTGTTTTTATTCTCAGAAGGTTTACTCCCTGATATACAGCTGCCTACCCCCTTCGTAAGTGCAGGTCCTAAATGAGCTTTTTTCTCTGTTCCCTCTCCACAATCCACATTCTTTTGGGGAGTTACCAGTACAGTAACCATACCAGGAAGTACTTAATTTATTAACCTACTGCTTTTCTTAATCTCAGTGGAGATATTTACTGATAAACAGCTACCTACGCAGCATGTTCATGTCGTTCCTAAATGAGCTTTTATCTCTCTCCCCTCACCACAAATAAGATTCTTCTGAGGAGTTCCCAGTACATTATCCTTTCCCCTGTGTAATTACCTTAACAAGCTCCAGCTGTTTTTATTCTCAGAAGGTTTACTCCCTGATATACAGCTGCCTACACCCTTCGAAATTGCAGGTCCAAAATGAGCTTTTTTCTCTGTTCCCTCACCACAATCCAGATTCTTTGGGGAGTTTCCAGTACAGTAACCATACCAGGAAGTACGTAATTTATTAAGCTACTGCTTCTCTTAATCTCAGTGGAGATATTTACTGATAAACAGCTACCTACGCAGCATGTTCATGTCGTTCTTAAATGAGCTTTTATCTCTCTCCCCTCACCACAAATCAGATTCTTCTGAGGAGTTCCCAGTACATTATCCTTTCCCCGGTGTAATTACCTTAACAAGCTCCAGCTGTTTTTATTCTCAGAAGGTTTACTCCCTGATATACAGCTGCCTACCCCCTTCGTAAGTGCAGGTCCTAAATGAGCTTTTTTCTCTGTTCCCTCACCACAATCCACATTCTTTTGGGGAGTTACCAGTACAGTAACCATACCAGGAAGTACTTAATTTATTAACCTACTGCTTTTCTTAATCTCAGTGGAGATATTTACTGATAAACAGCTACCTACGCAGCATGTTCATGTCGTTCCTAAATGAGCTTTTATCTCTCTCCCCTCACCACAAATAAGATTCTTCTGAGGAGTTCCCAGTACATTATCCTTTCCCCTGTGTAATTACCTTAACAAGCTCCAGCTGTTTTTATTCTCAGAAGGTTTACTCCCTGATATACAGCTGCCTACACCCTTCGAAATTGCAGGTCCAAAATGAGCTTTTTTCTCTGTTCCCTCACCACAATCCAGATTCTTTTGTGGAGTCACCACTACAGTAACCATACCAGGAAGTACTTAATTTATTAAGCTACTGCTTTTCTTAATCTCAGTGGAGATATTTACTGATAAACAGCTACCTACGCAGCATGTTCATGTCGTTCTTAAATGAGCTTTTATCTCTCTCCCCTCACCACAAATCAGATTCTTCTGAGGAGTTCCCAGTACATTATCCTTTCCCCGGTGTAATTACCTTAACAAGCTCCAGCTGTTTTTATTCTCAGAAGGTTTACTCCCTGATATACAGCTGCCTAACCCCTTCGTAAGTGTAGGTCCTAAATGAGATTTTTTCTCTGTTCCCTCACCACAATCCAGATTCTTTTGTGGAGTCACCAGTACAGTAACCATACCAGGGAGTACTTAATTTATTAAGCTACTGCTTTTCTTAAACTCAGTGGAGATATTTACTGATAAACAGCTACCTACGCAGCATGTTCATGTCGTTTCTAAATGAGCTTTTATCTCTCTCTACTCACCACAAATCAGATTCTTCTGAGGAGTTCCCAGTACATTATCCTTTCCCCTGTGTAATTACCTTAACAAGCTCCAGCTGTTTTTATTCTCAGAAGGTTTACTCCCTGATATACAGCTGCCTACTCCCTTCGTAAGTGCAGGTCCTAAATGAGCTTTTTTCTCTGTTCCCTCACCACAATCCAGATTCTTTTGGGGAGTTACCAGTACAGTAACCATACCAGGAAGTACTTAATTTATTAAGCTACTGCTTTTCTTAATCTCAGTGGAGATATTTACTGATAAACAGCTACGTACGCAGCATGTTCATGTCGTTCCTAAATGAGCTTTTATCTCTCTCCCCTCACCACAAATGAGATTCTTCTGAGGAGTTCCCCGTACATTATCCTTTCCCCTGTGTAATTACCTTAACAAGCTCCAGCTGTTTTTATTCTCAGAAGGTTTACTCCCTGATATACAGCTGCCTAGCCCCTTCGAAAGTGCAGGTCCTAAATGAGCTTTTTTCTCTGTTCCCTCACCACAATCCAGATTCTTTTGGGGAGTTACCAGGACAGTAACCATACCAGGAAGTACTTAATTTATTAAGCTACTGCTTTTCTTAATCTCAGTGTAGATATTTACTGATAAACAGCTACCTACGCAGCATGTTCATGTCGTTCCAAAATGAGCTTTTATCTCTCTCCCCTCACCACAAATCAGATTCTTCTGAGGAGTTCCCAGTACATTATCCTTTCCCCTGTGTAATTACCTTAACAAGCTCCGGCTGTTTTTATTCTCAGAAGGTTTACTCCCTGATATACAGCTGCCTACCCCCTTCGTAAGTGCAGGTCCTAAATGAGCTTTTTTCTCTGTTCCCTCACCACAATCCAGATTCTTTTGGGGAGTTACCAGTACAGTAACCATACCAGGAAGTACTTAATTTATTAAGCTACTGCTTTTCTTAATCTCAATGGAGATATTTACTGATAAACAGCTACCTACGCAGCATGTTCATGTCGTTCCTAAATGAGCTTTTATCTCTCTCCCCTCACCACAAATCAGATTCTTCTGAGTAGTTCCCAGTACATTATCCTTTCCCCTGTTTAATTACCTTAACAAGTTCCAGGTGTTTTTATTCTCAGAAGGTTTACTCCCTGGTATACAGTTGCCTACCCCCTTCGTAAGTGCAAATCCTAAATGAGCTTTTTTCTCTGTTCCCTCACCACAATCCAGATTCTTTTGGGGAGTTATCGGGACAGTAACCATATCAGGAAGTACTTAATTTATTAAGCTACTGCTTTTCTTAATCTCAGTGGAGATATTTACGGATAAACAGCTACCTACGCAGCATGTTCAAATCTCAGTGTAGATATTTACTGATAAACAGCTACCTACGCAGCATGTTCATGTCGTTCCTAAAAGAGCTTTTATCTCTCTCCCCTCACCACAAATCAGATTCTTCTGAGGAGTTCCCAGTACATTATCCTTTCCCCTGTGTAATTACCTTAACAAGCTCCAGCTGTTTTTATTCTCAGAAGGTTTACTCCCTGATATACAGCTGCCTACCCCCTTCGTAAGTGCAGGTCCTAAATGAGCTTTTTTCTCTGTTCCCAAACAACAATCCAGATTCTTTTGGGGAGTTACCAGTACAGTAACCATACCAGGAAGTACTTAATTTATTAAGCTACTGCTTTTCTTAATCTCAGTGGAGATATTTACTGATAAACAGCTACCTACGCAGCATGTTCATGTCGTTCCTAAATGAGCTTTTATCTCTCTCCCCTCACCACGAATCAGATTCTTCTGAGGAGTTCCCAGTACATTATCCTTTCCCCAGTGTAATTACCTTAACAATCTCCAGCTGTTTTTATTCTCAGAAGGTTTACTCCCTGATATACAGCTACCTATCCCCTTCGTAAGTGCAGGTCTTAAATGAGCTTTTTTCTCTGTTCCCTCACCACAATCCAGAATCTTTTGGGGAGTGACCAGTACAGTAACCATACCAGGAATTACTTAATTTATTAAGCTACTGCTTTTCTTAATCTCAGTGGAGATATTTACTGATAAACAGCTACCTACGCAGCATGTTCATATCGTTCCTAAATGAGCTTTTATCTCTCTCCCCTCACCACAAATCAGATTCTTCTGAGGAGTTCCCAGTACATTATCCTTTCCCCTGTGTAATTACCTTAACAACCTCCAGCTGTTTTTATTCTCAGAAGATTTACTCCCTGATATACAGCTGCCTACCCCCTTCGTAAGTGCCGGTCCAAAATGAGCTTTTTTCTCTGTTCCCTCACCACAATCCAGATTCTTTTGGGGAGTTACCAGTACAGTAACCATACCAGGAAGTACTTAATTTATTAAGCTACTGCTTTTCTTAATCTCAGTGGAGATATTTACTCATAAACAGCTACCTACGCAGCATGTTCATGTCGTTCCTAAATGAGCTTTTATCTCTATCACCTCACCACAAATCAGATTTTTCTGAGGAGTTCCCAGTGCATTATCCTTTCCCCTGTGTAATTACCTTAACAAGCTCCAGCTGTTTTTATTCTCAGAAGGTTTACTCAATGATATACAGCTGCCTACCCCCTTCGTAAGTGCAGGTCCTAAATGAGCTTTTTTCTCTGTTCCCTCACCACAATCCAGATTCCTTTGGGGGGGATACCAGTACAGTAACCATACCAGGAAGCACTTAATTTATTAAGCTACTGCTTTTCTTAATCTCAGTGGAGATATTTACTGATAAACAGCTACCTACGCAGCATGTTCATGTCGTTCCTAAATGAGCTTTTATCTCTCTCCCCTCACCACAAATCAGATTCTTCTGAGGAGTTCCCAGTAAATTATCCTTTGCCCTGTGTAATTACCTTAACAAGCTCCACCTGTTTTTAATCTCAGAAGGTTTACTCCCTGATATACAGCTGCCTACCCCCTTCGTAAGTGCAGGTCCTAAATGAGCTTTTTTCTCTGTTCCCTCACCACAATCCAGATTCTTTTGGGGAGTTACCAGTACAGTAACCATACCAGGAAGTACTTAATTTATTAAGCTACTGCTTTTCTTAATCTCAGTGGAGATATTTACTGATAAACAGCTACTTACGCAGCATGTTCATGTCGTTCGTAAATGAGCTTTTATCTCTCTCCCCTCACCACAAATCAGATTCTTCTGAGGAGTTCCCAGTACATGATCCTTTCCCCTGTGTAATTACCTTAACAAGCTCCAGCTGTTTTTATTCTCAGAAGGTTTACTCCCTGATATACAGCTCCCTACCCCTTCGTAAGTGCAGGTCCTAAATGAGCTTTTTTCTCTGTTCCCTCACCACAATCCAGATTCTTTTGGGGAGTTACCAGTACAGTACCCATACCAGGAAGTACTTAATCTATTAAGCTACTGCTTTTCTTAATCTCAGTGGAGATATTTACTGATAAACAGCTACCTACGCAGCATGTTCATATCGTTCCTAAATGAGCTTTTATCTCTCTCCCCTCACCACAAACGAGATTTTTCTGAGGAGTTCCCAGTACATTTTCCTTTCCCCTGTGTAATTACCTTAACAAGCTCCAGCTGTTTTTATTCTCAGAAGATTTACTCCCTGATATACAGCTGCCTACCCCCTTCGTAAGTGCCGGTCTTAAATGAGCTTTTTTGTCTGTTCCCTCACGACAATCCAGATTCCTTTGGGGAGTAACCAGTACAGTAACCATACCAGGAAGCACTTAATTTATTAAGCTACTGCTTTTCTTAATCTCAGTGGAGATATTTACGGATTAACAGCTACCTACGCAGCATGTTCATGTCGTTCCTAAATGAGCTTTTATCTCTCTCCCCTCACCACAAATCAGATTCTTCTGAGGAGTTCCCAGTACATTATCCTTTGCCCTGTGTAATTACCTTAACAAGCTCCAGCTGTTTTTATTCTCAGAAGGTTTACTCCCTGATATACAGCTGCCTACCCCCTTCGTAAGTGCAGGTCCTAAATGAGCTTTTTTCTCTGTTCCCTCAGCACAATCCAGATTCTTTTGGGGAGTTACCAGTACAGTAACCATACCAGGAAGTACTTAATTTATTAAGCTACTGCTTTTCTTAATCTCAGTGGAGATATTTACTGATAAACAGCTACTTACGCAGCATGTTCATGTCGTTCCTAAATGAGCTTTTATCTCTCTCCCCTCACCACAAATCAGATTCTTCTGAGCAGTTCCCAGTACATTATCCTTTCCCCTGTGTAATTACCTTAACAAGCTCCAGCTGTTTTTATTCTTAGAAGGTTTACTCCCTGATATACAGCTGCCTACCCCCTTCGTAAGTGCAGGTCATAAATCAGCTTTTTTCTCTGTTCCCAAACAACAATCCAGATTCTTTTGGTGAGTTGCCAGTACAGTAACCATACCAGGAAGTACTTAATTTATTAAGCTACTGCTTTTCTTAATCTCAGTGGAGATATTTACTGATAAACAGCTACCTACGCAGCATGTTCATGTCGTTCCTAAATGAGCTTTTATCTCTCTCCCCTCACCACGAATCAGATTCTTCTGAGGAGTTGCCAGTACATTATCCTTTCCACTGTGTAATTACCTTTACAATCTCCAGCTGTTTTTATTCTCAGAAGCTTTACTCCCTGATATACAGCTGCCTACCCCCTTCGTAAGTGCAGGTCCTAAATGAGCTTTTTTCTCTGTTCCCTCACCACTATCCAGATTCTTTTGGGGAGTTACCAGTACAGTAACCATACCAAGAAGTACTTAATTTATTAAGCTACTGTTTTTCGTAATCTCAGTGGAGATATTTACTGATAAACAGCTACATACGCAGCATGTTCATGTCGTTCCTAAATGAGCTTTTATCTCTCTCCCCTCACCACAAATCAGATTCTTCTGAGGAGTTCCCAGTACTTTATCCTTTCCCCTGTGTAATTACCTTAACAATCTCCAGCTGTTTTTATTCTCAGAAGGTTTACTCCCTGATATACAGCTGCCTACCCCCTTCGTAAGTGCAGGTCCTAAATGAGCTTTTTTCTCTGTTCCCTCACCACAATCCAGATTCTTTTGGGGAGTTACCAGTACAGTAACCATACCAGGAAGTACTTAATTTATTAAACTACTGCTTTTCTTAATCTCAGTGGAGATATTTACTGATAAACAGCTACTTACGCAGCATGTTCATGTCGTTCCTAAATGAGCTTTTATCTCTCTCCCCTCACCACAAATCAGATTCTTCTGAGGAGTTCCCAGTACATTATCCTTTCCCCTGTGTAATTACCTTAACAAGCTCCAGCTGTTTTTATTCTCAGAAGGTTTACTCCCTGATATACAGCTGCCTACCCCTTCGTAAGTGCAGGTCCTAAATGAGCTTTTTTCTCTGTTCCCTCACCACAATCCAGATTCTTTTGGGGAGTTACCAGTACAGTACCCATACCAGGAAGTACTTAATCTATTAAGCTACTGCTTTTCTTAATCTCAGTGGAGATATTTACTGATAAACAGCTACCTACGCAGCATGTTCATGTCGTTCCTAAAGGAGCTTTTATCTCTCTCCCCTCACCACAAATCAGATTCTTCTGAGGAGTTCCCAGTACATTATCCTTTCCCCTGTGTAATTACCTTAACAAGCTCCAGCTGTTTTTATTCTCAGAATGTTTACTCCCTGATATACAGCTGCCTACCCCTTTCGTAAGTGCAGGTCCTAAATGAGCTTTTTTCTCTGTTCCCTCACCACAATCCAGATTCTTTTGGGGAGTTACCAGTACAGTAACCATACCAGGAAGTACTTAATTTATTAAGCTACTGCTTTTCTTAATCTCAGTGGAGATATTTACTGATAAACAGCTACCTACGCAGCATGTTCATGTCGTTCCTAAATGAGCTTTTATCTCTCTCCCCTCACCACAAATCAGATTCTTCTGAGGAGTTCCCAGTACATTATCCTTTCCCCTGTGTAATTACCTTAACAAGCTCCAGCTGTTTTTATTCTCAGAATGTTTACTCCCTGATATACAGCTGCCTACCCCCTTCGTAAGTGCAGGTCATAAATCAGCTTTTTTCTCTGTTCCCAAACAACAATCCAGATTCTTTTGGGGAGTTACCAGTACAGTAACCATACCAGGAAGTACTTAATTTATTAAGCTTCTGCTTTTCTTAATCTCAGTGGAGATATTTACTGATAAACAGCTACCTACGCAGCATGTTCATGTCGTTCCTAAATGAGCATTTATCTCTCTCCCCTCACCACGAATCAGATTCTTCTGAGGAGTTCCCAGTACATTATCCTTTCCCCTGTGTAATTACCTTAACAATCTCCAGCTGTTTTTATTCTCAGAAGGTTTACTCCCTGATATACAGCTACCTATCCCCTTCGTAAGTGCAGGTCCTAAATGAGCTTTTTTCTCTGTTCCCTCACCACAATCCAGATTCTTTTGGGGAGTTACCAGTACAGTAACCATACCAGGAAGTACTTAATTTATTAAGCCACTGCTTTTCTTAATCTCAGTGGAGATATTTACTGATAAACAGCTACCTACGCAGCACGTTCATATCGTTCCTAAATGAGTTTTTATCTCTCTCCCCTCACCACAAATCAGATTCTTCTGAGGAGTCCCCAGTACATTATCCTTTCCCCTGTGTAATTACTTTAACAAGCTCCAGCTGTTTTTATTCTCAGAAGATTTACTCCCTGATATACAGTTGCCTAACCCCTTCGTAAGTGCCGGTCCTAAATGAGCTTTTTTCTCTGTTCCCTCACCACAATCCAGATTCATTTGAGGAGGTACCAGTACAGTAACCATACCAGGAAGCACTTAATTTATTAAGCTACTGCTTTTCTTAATCTCAGTGGAGATATTTACTGATAAACAGCTACCTACGCAGCATGTTCATGTCGTTCCTAAATGAGCTTTTATCTCTCTCCCTTCACCACAATTCAGATTCTTCTGAGGAGTTCCCAGTACATTATCCTTTGCCCTGTGTAATTACCTTAACAAGCTCCAGCTGTTTTTATTCTCAGAAGGTTTACTCCCTGATATACAGCTGCCTACCCCCTTCGTAAGTGCAGGTCCTAAATGAGCTTTTTTCTCTGTTCCCTCACCACTATCCAGATTCTTTTGGGGAGTTACCAGTACAGTAACAATACCAGGAAGTACTTAATCTATTAAGCTACTGCTTTTCTTAATCTCAGTGGAGATATTTACTGATAAACAGCTACCTACGCAGCATGTTCATGTCGTTCCTAAATGAGCTTTTATCTCTCTCCCCTCACCACAAATCAGATTCTTCTGAGGAGTTCCCAGTACATTATCCTTTCCCCTGGGTAATTACCTTAACAAGCTCCAGCTGTTTTTATTCTCAGAAGGTTTACTCCCTGATATACAGCTGCCTACCCCCTTCGTAAGTGCAGGTCCCAAATAAGCTTTTTTCTCTATTCCTTCACCACAATCCAGATTCTTTTGGGGAGTTACCAGTACAGTAACCATACCAGGAAGTACTTAATTTATTAAGCTACTGCTTTTCTTAATCTCAGTGGATATATTTACTGATAAACTGCTACCTACGCAGCATGTTCATGTCCTTCCTAAATGAGCTTTTACCTCTCTCCCCTCACCACAAATCAGATTCTTCTGAGGAGTTCCCAGTACATTATCCTTTCCCCTGTGTAATTACCTTAACAAGCTCCAGCTGTTTTTATTCTCAGAAGGTTTACTCCCTGATATACAGCTTCCTACCACCTTCGTAAGTGCAGGTCATAAATCAGCTTTTTTCTCTGTTCCCAAACAACAATCCAGATTCTTTTGGTGAGTTACCAGTACAGTAACCATACCAGGAAGTACTTAATTTATTAAGCTACTGCTTTTCTTAATCTCAGTGGAGATATTTACTGATAAACAGCTACCTACGCAGCATGTTCATGTCGTTCCTAAATGAGCTTTTATCTCTCTCCCCTCACCACGAATCAGATTCTTCTGAGGAGTTCCCAGTACATTATCCTTTCCCCTGTGTAATTACCTTAACAATCTCCAGCTGTTTTTATTCTCAGAAGCTTTACTCCCTGATATACAGCTGCCTACCCCCTTCGTAAGTGCAGGTCCTAAATGAGCTTTTATCTCTGTTCCCTCACCACAATACAGATTCTTTTGGGGAGTTACCAGTACAGTAACCATACCAGGAAGTACTTAATTTATTAAGCTACTGCTTTTCTTAATCTCAGTGGAGATATTCACTGATAAACAGCTACCTACGCAGCATGTTCATGTCGTTCCTAAATGAGCTTTTATCTCTCTCCCCTCACCACAAATCAGATTCTTCTGAGGAGTTCCCAGTACTTTATCCTTTCCCCTGTGTAATTACCTTAACAATCTCCAGCTGTTTTTATTCTCAGAAGGTTTACTCCCTGATATACAGCTGCCTACACCCTTCGTAAGTGCAGGTCCTAAATGAGCTTTTTTCTCTGTTCCCTCACCACAATCCAGATTCTTTTGGGGAGTTACCAGTACAGTAACCATACCAGGAAGTACTTAATTTATTAAGCTACTGCTTTTCTTAATCTCAGTGGAGATATTTACTGATAAACAGCTACCTACGCAGCATGTTCATGTCGTTCCTAAATGAGCTTTTATCTCTCTCCCCTCACCACAAATCAGATTCTTCTGAGGAGTTCCCAGTACATTATCCTTTCCCCTGTGTAATTACCTTAACAAGCTCCAGCTGTTTTTATTCTCAGAATGTTTACTCCCTACTATACAGCTGCCTACCCCCTTCGTAAGTGCAGGTCCTAAATGAGCTTTTTTCTCTGTTCCTTCACCACAATCCAGATTCTTTTGGGGAGTTACCAGTATAGTAACCATACCAGGAAGTACTTAATTTATTAAGCTACTGCTTTTCTTAATCTCAGTGGACATATTTACTGATAAACAGCTACCTACGCAGCATGTTCATGTCGTTCCTAAAAGAGCTTTTATCTCTCTCCCCTCACCACAAATCAGATTCTTCTGAGGAGTTCCCAGTACATTATCCTTTCCCCTGTGTAATTACCTTAACAAGCTCCAGCTGTTTTTATTCTCAGAAGGTTTACTCCCTGATATACAGCTGCCTACCCCCTTCGTAAGTGCAGGTCATAAATCAGCTTTTTTCTCTGTTCCCAAACAACAATCCAGATTCTTTTGGGGAGTTACCAGTACAGTAACCATACCAGGAAGTACTTAATTTATTAAGCTACTGCTTTTCTTAATCTCAGTGGAGATATTTACTGATAAACAGCTACCTACGCAGCATGTTCATGTCGTTCCTAAATGAGCTTTTATCTCTCTCCCCTCACCACGAATCAGATTCTTCTGAGGAGTTCCCAGTACATTATCCTTTCCCCAGTGTAATTACCTTAACAATCTCCAGCTGTTTTTATTCTCAGAAGGTTTACTCCCTGATATACAGCTACCTATCCCCTTCGTAAGTGCAGGTCCTAAATGAGCTTTTTTCTCTGTTCCCTCACCACAATCCAGAATCTTTTGGGGAGTGACCAGTACAGTAACCATACCAGGAATTACTTAATTTATTAAGCTACTGCTTTTCTTAATCTCAGTGGAGATATTTACTGATAAACAGCTACCTACGCAGCATGTTCATATCGTTCCTAAATGAGCTTTTATCTCTCTCCCCTCACCACAAATCAGATTCTTCTGAGGAGTTCCCAGTACATTATCCTTTCCCCTGTGTAATTACCTTAACAACCTCCAGCTGTTTTTATTCTCAGAAGATTTACTCCCTGATATACAGCTGCCTACCCCCTTCGTAAGTGCCGGTCCAAAATGAGCTTTTTTCTCTGTTCCCTCACCACAATCCAGATTCTTTTGGGGAGTTACCAGTACAGTAACCATACCAGGAAGTACTTAATTTATTAAGCTACTGCTTTTCTTAATCTCAGTGGAGATATTTACTCATAAACAGCTACCTACGCAGCATGTTCATGTCGTTCCTAAATGAGCTTTTATCTCTATCACCTCACCACAAATCAGATTTTTCTGAGGAGTTCCCAGTGCATTATCCTTTCCCCTGTGTAATTACCTTAACAAGCTCCAGCTGTTTTTATTCTCAGAAGGTTTACTCAGTGATATACAGCTGCCTACCCCCTTCGTAAGTGCAGGTCCTAAATGAGCTTTTTTCTCTGTTCCCTCACCACAATCCAGATTCTTTGGGGGTTACCAGTACAGTAACCATACCAGGAAGTACTTAATGTATTAAGCTACTGCTTTTCTTAATCTCAGTGGAGATATTTACTGATAAACAGCTACCTACGCAGCATGTTCATGTCGTTCCTAAATGAGCTTTTATCTCTCTGCCCTCACCACAAATCAGATTCTTCTGAGGAGTTCCCAGTACATTATCCTTTCCCCTGTGTAATTACCTTAACAAGCTCCAGCTGTTTTTATCTCAGAAGGTTTACTCCCTGATATACAGCTGCCTACCCCCTTCGTAAGTGCAAGTCCTAAATGAGCTTTTTTCTCTGTTCCCTCCCCACAATCCAGATTCTTTTGGGGAGTTACCAGTACAGTAACCATACCAGGAAGTACTTAATTTATTAAGCTACTGCTTTTCTTAATCTCAGTGGAAATATTTACTGATAAACAGCTACCTACGCAGCATGTTCATGTCGTTCCTAAATGAGCTTTTATCTCTCTGCCCTCACCACAAATCAGATTCTTCTGAGGAGTTCCCAGTACATTATCCTTTCTCCTGTGTAATTACCTTAACAAGCTCCAGCTGTTTTTATTCTCAGAAGATTTACTCCCTGATATACAGCTCCCTACCCCTTCGTAAGTGCAGGTCCTAAATGAGCTCTTTTCTCTGTTCCCTCACCACAATCCAGATTCTTTTGGGGAGTTACCAGTACAGTAACCATACCAGGAAGTACGTATTTTATTAAGCTACTGCTTTTCTTAATCTCAGTGGAGATATTTACTGATAAACAGCTACCTATGCAGCATGTTCATGGCGTTCCTAAATCAGCTTTTATCTCTCTGCCCTCACCACAAACAGATTCTTCTGAGGAGTTCCCAGTACATTATCCTTTCCCCTGTGTAATTACCTTAACAAGCTCCAGCTGTTTTTATTCTCAGAAGGTTTACTCCCTGATATACAGCTGCCTAACCCCTTCGTAAGTGCAGGTCCTAAATGAGCTTTTTTCTCTGTTCCCTCACCACAATCCAGATTCTTTTGGGGAGTTCCCAGTACAGTATCCATACCAGGAAGTACTTAATTTATTAAGCTACTGCTTTTCTTAATCTCAGTGGAGATAGTTACTGATAAACAGCTACCTAGGCAGCATGTTCATGTCGTTCCTAAATGACCTTTTATCTCTCTGCCCTCACCACAATCAGATTCTCTGACGAGTTCCCAGTACATTATCCTTTCCCTGTGTAATTACCTTAACAAGCTCCAGCTGTTTTTATTCTCAGAAGGTTTACTCCCTGATATACAGCTGCCTACCCCCTTCGTAAGTGCAGGTCCTAAATGAGCTTTTTTCTCTCTTCCCTCCCCACAATCCAGATTCTTTTGGGGAGTTACCAGTACAGTAACCATCCCAGGAAGTACTTAATTTATTAAGCTACTGCTTTTCTTAATCGCAGTGGAGATATTTACTGATAAACAGCTACCTACGCAGCATGTTCATGTCGTTCCTAAATGAGCTTTTATCTCTCTGCCCTCACCACAAATCAGATTCTTGTGAGGAGTTCCCAGTACATTATCCTTTCCCTTGTGTAATTACCTTAACAAGCTCCAGCTGTTTTTATTCTCAGAAGGTTTACTCCCTGATATACAGCTGCCTACCCCCTTCGTAAGTGCAGGTCCTAAATGAGCTTTTTTCTCTGTTCCCTCACCACAATCCAGATTCTTTTGGGGAGTTACCAGTACAGTAACCATACCAGGAAGTACTTAATTTATTAAGCTACTGCTTTTCTTAATCTCAGTGGAGATATTTACTGATAAACAGCTACCTACGCAGCATGTTCATGGCGTTCCTAAATGAGCTTTTATCTCTCTGCCCTCACCACAAATCAGATTATTCTGAGGAGTTCCCAGTACATTATCCTTTCCCCTGTGTAATTACCTTAACAAGCTCCAGCTGTTTTTATTCTCAGAAGTTTTACTCCCTGATATACAGCTGCCTACCCCCTTCGTAAGTGCAGGTCCTAAATGAGCTTTTTACTCTGTTCCATCACCACAATCCAGATTCTTTTGGGGAGTTACCAGTACAGTAACCATACCAGGAAGTACTTCATTTATTAAGCTACTGCTTTTCTTAATCTCAGTGGAGATATTTACTGATAAACAGCTACCTACGCAGCATGTTCATGTCGTTCCTAAATGAGCTTTTATCTCTCTGCCCTCACCACAAATCAGATTCTTCTGAGGAGTTCCCAGTACATTATCCTTTCCCCTGTGTAATTACCTTAACAAGTTCCAGCTGTTTTTATTCACAGAAGGTTTACTCCCTGATAAACAGCTGCCTACCCCCTTCGTAAGTGCAGGTCCTAAATGAGCTTTTTTCTCTGTTCCCTCACCACAATCCAGATTCTTTTGGGGAGTTACCAGTACAGTTACCATACCAGGAAGTACTTAATTTATTAAGCTACTGCTTTTCTTAATTTCTGTGGAGATATTTACTGATAAACAGCTACCTAAGCAGCATGTTCATGTCGTTCCTAAACGAGCTTTTATCTCTCTGCCCTCACCACAAATCAGATTCTTCTGAGGAGTTCCCAGTACATTATCCTTTCCCCTGTGTAATTACCTTAACAAGCTCCAGCTGCTTTTATTCTCAGAAGGTTTACTCCCTGATATACAGCTGCCTACCCCCTTGATAAGTGCAGGTCTTAATGAGCTTTTTTCTCTGTTCCCTCACCGCAATCCAGATTCTTTTGGGGAGTTACCAGTACAGTAACCATACCAGGAAGTACTTAAATTATTAAGCTACTGCTTTTCTTAATCTCAGTGGAGATATTTACTGATAAACAGCTACCTACGCAGCATGTTCATGTCGTTCCTAAATGAGCTTTTATCTCTCTGCCCTCACCACAAATCAGATTCTTCTGAGGAATTCCCAGTACATTATCCTTTCCCCTGTGTAATTACCTTAACAACCTCCAGCTGTTTTTATTCTTAGAAGGTTTACTCCCTGATATACAGCTGCCTACCCCCTTCGTAAGTGCAGGTCCTAAATGAGCTTTTTTCTCTGTTCCCTCCCCACAATCCAGATTCTTTTGGGGAGTTACCAGTACAGTAACCATACCAGGAAGTACGTATTTTATTAAGCTACTGCTTTTCTTAATCTCAGTGGAGATATTTACTGATAAACAGCTTCCTATGCAGCATGTTCATGTCGTTCCTAAATGAGCTTTTATCTCTCTGCCCTCACCACAAATCAGATTCTTCTGAGGAGTTCCCAGTACATTATCCTTTCCCCTGTGAAATTACCTTAACAAGCTCCAGCTGTTTTTATTCTCAGAAGGTTTACTCCCTGATATACAGCTGCCTACCCCCTTCGTAAGTGCAGGTCCTAAATGAGCTTTTTTCTCTGTTCCCTCACCACAATCCAGATTCTTTTGGGGAGTTACCAGTACAGTAACCATACCAGGTAGTACTTAATTTATTAAGCTACTGCTTTTCTTAATCTCAGTGGAGATATATACTAATAAACAGCTACCTACGCAGCATGTTCATGTCGTTCCTAAACGAGCTTTTATCTCTCTGCCCTCACCACAAATCACATTCTTCTGAGGAGTTCCCAGTACATTATCCTTTCCCCTGTGTAATTACCTTAACAAGCTCCAGCTGTTTTTATTCTCAGAAGGTTTACTCCCTGATATACAGCTGCCTACCCCCTTCGTAAGTGCAGGTCCTAAATGAGCTTTTTTCTCTGTTCCCTCACCACAATCCAGATTCTTTTGGGGAGTTACCAGTACAGTAACCATACCAGGAAGTACTTAATTTAATAAGCTACTGCTTTTCTTAATCTCAGTGGAGATATTTACTGATAAACAGCTCCCTACGCAGCATGTTCATGTTGTTCCTAAATGAGCTTTTATCTCTCTGCCCTCACCACAAATCAGATTCTTCTGAGGAGTTCCCAGTACATTATCCTTTCCCCTGTGTACTTACCTTAACAAGCTCCAGCTGTTTTTATTCTCAGAAGGTTTACTCCCTGATATACAGCTGCCTACCCCCTTCGTAAGTGCAGGTCCTAAATGAGCTTTTTTCTCTGTTCCCTCACCACAATCCAGATTCTTTTGGGGAGTTAACAGTAGAGTAACCATACCAGGAAGTACTTAATTTATAAAGCTACTGCTTTTCTTAATCTCAGTGGAGATATTTACTGATAAACAGCTACCTACGCAGCATGTTCATGTCGTTCCTATATGAGCTTTTATCTCTCTGCCCTCACCACAAATCAGATTCTTCTGAGGATTTCCCAGTACATTATCCTTTCCCCTGTGTAATTACCTTAACAAGCTCCAGCTGTTTTTATTCTCAGAAGGTTTACTCCCTGATATACAGCTGCCTACCCCCTTTGTAAGTGCAGGTCCTAAATGAGCTTTTTTCTCTGTTCCCTCACCACAATCCAGATTCTTTTGGGGAGTTACCAGTACAGTAACCATACCAGGAAGTACTTAATTTATTAATCTACTGCTTTTCTTAATCTCATTGGAGATATTAACTGATAAACAGCTACCTACGCAGCATGTTCATGTCGTTCCTAAATGAGCTTTTATCTCTCTGCCCTCACCACAAATCAGATTCTTCTGAGGAGTTCCCAGTACATTATCCTTTCCCCTGTGTAATTACCTTAAGAAGCTCCAGCTGTTTTTATTCTCAGAAGGTTTACTCCCTGATATACAGCTGCCTACCCCCTTCGTAAGTGCAGGTCCTAAATGAGCTTTTTTCTCTGTTCCCTCCCCACAATCCAGATTCTTTTGGGGAGTTACCAGTACAGTAACCATACCAGGAAGTACTTAATTTATTAAGCTACTGCTTTTCTTAATCTCAGTGGAGATATTTACTGATAAACAGCGACCTACGCAGCATGTTCATGTCGTTCCTAAATGAGCTTTTATCTCTCTGCCCTCACCACAAATCAGATTCTTCTGAGGAGTTCCCAGTACATTATCCTTTCCCCTGTGTAATTACCTTAACAAGCTCCAGCTGTTTTTATTCTCAGAAGGTTTACTCCCTGATATACAGCTGCCTACCCCCTTCGTAAGTGCAGGTCCTATATGAGCTTTATTCTCTGTTCCCTCTCCACAATCCATATTCTTTTGGGGAGTTACCAGTACAGTAACCATACCAGGAAGTACTTAATTTATTAAGCTACTGCTTTTCTTAATCTCAGTGGAGATATTTACTGATAAACAGCTACCTACGCAGCATGTTCATGTCGTTCATAAATGAGCTTTTATCTCTCTGCCCTCACCACAAATCAGATTCTTCTGAGGAGTTCCCAGTACATTATCCTTTCCCCTGTGTAATTACCTTAACAAGCTCCAGCTGTTTTTATTCTCAGAAGGTTTACTCCCTGATATACAGCTGCCTACCCCCTTCGTAAGTGCAGGTCCTAAATGAGCTTTTTTCTCTGTTCCCTCACGACAATCCAGATTCTTTTGGGGAGTTACCAGTACAGTAACCATAACAGGAAGTACTTAATTTATTAAGCTACTGCTTTTCTTAATCTCAGTGGAGATATTTACTGATAAACAGCTACCTACGCAGCATGTTCATGTCGTTCCTAAACGAGCTTTTATCTCTCTGCCCTCACCACAAATCAGATTCTTCTGAGGAGTTCCCAGTACATTATCCTTTCCCCTGTGTAATTACCTTAACAAGCTCCAGCTGTTTTTATTCTCAGAAGGTTTACTCCCTGATATACAGCTGCCTACCCCCTTCGTAAGTGCAGGTCCTAAATGAGCTTATTTCTCTGTTCCCTCACCACAATCCAGATTCTTTTGGGGAGTTACCAGTACAGTAACCATACCAGGAAGTACTTAATTTATTAAGCTACTGCTTTTCTTAATCTCAGAGGAGATATTTACTGATAAACAGCTACCTACGCAGCATGTTCATGTCGTTCCTAAATGAGCTTTTATCTCTCTGCCCTCACCACTAATCAGATTCTTCTGAGGAGTTCCCAGTACATTATCCTTTCCCCTGTGTAATTACCTTAACAAGCTCCAGCTGTTTTTATTCTCAGAAGGTTTCCTCCCTGATATACAGCTGCCTACCCCCTTCGTAAGTGCAGGTCCTAAATGAGCTTTTTTCTCTGTTCCCTCACCACAATCCAGATTCTTTTGGGGAGTTACCAGTACAGTAACCATACCAGGAAGTACTTAATTTATTAAGCTACTGCTTTTCTTAATCTCAGTGGAGATATTTACAGATAAACAGCTACCTACGCAGCATGTTCATGTCGTTCCTAAATGAGCTTTTATCTCTCTGCCCTCACCACAAATCAGATTCTTCTGAGGAGTTCCCAGTACATTATCCTTTCCCCTGTGTAATTACCTTAACAAGCTCCAGCTGTTTTTATTCTCAGAAGGTTTACTCCCTGATATACAGTTGCCTACCCCCTTCGTAAGTGCAGGTCCTAAATGAGCTTTTTTCTTTGTTCCCTCACCACAATCCAGATTCTTTTGGGGAGTTACCAGTACAGTAACCATACCAGGAAGTACTTAATTTATTAAGCTACTGCTTTTCTTAATCTCAGTGGAGATATTTACTGATAAACAGCTACCTACGCAGCATGTTCATGTCGTTCCTAAATGAGCTTTTATCTCTCTGCCCTCACCACAAATCAGATTCTTCTGAGGAGTTCCCAGTACATTATCCTTTCCCCTGTGTAATTACCTTAACAAGCTCCAGCTGTTTTTATTCTCAGAAGGTTTACTCCCTGATATACAGCTGCCTACCCCCTTCGTAAGTGCAGGTCCTAAATGAGCTTTTTTCTCTGTTCCCTCACCACAATCCAGATTCTTTTGGGGAGTTACCAGTACAGTAACCATACCAGGAAGTACTTAATTTATTAAGCTACTGCTTTTCTTAATCTCAGTGGAGATATTTACTGATAAACAGCTACCTACGCAGCATGTTCATGTCGTTCCTAAATGAGCTTTTATCTCTCTGCCCTCACCACAAATCAGATTCTTCTGAGGAGTTCCCAGTACATTATCCTTTCCCCTGTGTAATTACCTTAACAAGCTCCAGCTGTTTTTATTCTCAGAAGGTTTACTCCCTGATATACAGCTGCCTCCCCTCTTCGTAAGTGCAGGTCCTAAATGAGCTTTTTTCTCTGTACCTTCACCACAATCCAGATTCTTTTGGGGAGTTACCAGTACAGTAACCATACCAGGAAGTACTTAATTTATTAAGCTACTGCTTTTCTTAATCTCAGTGGAGATATTTACTGATAAACAGCTACCTATGCAGCATGTCCATGTCGTTCCTAAATCAGCTTTTATCTCTCTGCCCTCACCACAAATCAGATTCTTCTGAGGAGTTCCCAGTACATTATCCTTTCCCCTGTGTAATTACCTTAACAAGCTCCAGCTGTTTTTATTCTCAGAAGGTTTACTCCCTGATATACAGCTGCCTAGCCCCTTCGTAAGTGCAGGTCCTAAATGAGCTTTTTTCTCTGTTCCCTCACCACAATCCAGATTCTTTTGGGGAGTTACCAGTACAGTAACCATACCAGGAAGTACTTAATTTATTAAGCTACTGCTTTTCTTAATCTCAGTGGAGATATTTACTGATAAACAGCTACCTACGCAGCATGTTCATGTCGTTCATAAATGAGCTTTTATCTCTCTGCCCTCACCACAAATCAGATTCTTCTGAGGAGTTCCCAGTACATTATCCTTTCCCCTTTGTAATTACCTTAACAAGCTCCAGCTGTTTTTATTCTCAGAAGGTTTACTCCCTGATATACAGCTGCCTACACCGTTCGTAAGTGCAGGTCCTAAATGAGCTTTTTTCTCTGTTCCCTCACCACAATCCAGATTCTTTTGGGGTGTTACCAGTACAGTAACCATACCAGGAAGTACTTAATTTATTAAGCTACTGCTTTTCTTAATCTCAGTGGAGATATTTACTGATAAACAGCTACCTACGCAGCATGTTCATGTCGTTCCTAAATGAGCTTTTATCTCTCTGCCCTCACCACAAATCAGATTCTTCTGAGGAGTTCCCAGTACATTATCCTTTCCCCTGTGTAATTACCTTAACAAGCTCCAGCTGTTTTTATTCTCAGAAGGTTTACTCCCTGATATACAGCTGCCTACCCCCTTCGTAAGTGCAGGTCCTAAATGAGCTTTTTTCTCTGTTCCCTCACCACAATCCAGATTCTTTTGGGGAGTTACCAGTACAGTAACCATAACAGGAAGTACTTAATTTATTACGCTACTGCTTTTCTTAATCTCAGTGGAGATATTTACTGATAAACAGCTACCTACGCAGCATGTTCATGTCGTTCCTAAATGAGCTTTTATCTCTCTGCCCTCACCACAAATCAGATTCTTCTGAGGAGTTCCCAGTACATTATCCTTTCCCCTGTGTAATTACCTTAACAAGCTCCAGCTGTTTTTATTCTCAGAAGGTTTACTCCCTGATATACAGCTGCCTACCCCGTTCGTAAGTGCAGGTCCTAAATGAGCTTTTTTCTCTGTTCCCTCACCACAATCCAGATTCTTTTGGGGTGTTACCAGTACAGTAACCATACCAGGAAGTACTTAATTTATTAAGCTACTGCTTTTCTTAATCTCAGTGGAGATATTTACTGATAAACAGCTACCTACGCAGCATGTTCATGTCGTTCCTAAATGAGCTTTTATCTCTCTGCCCTCACCACAAATCAGATTCTTCTGAGGAGTTCCCAGTACATTATCCTTTCCCCTGTGTAATTACCTTAACAAGCTCCAGCTGTTTTTATTCTCAGAAGGTTTACTCCCTGATATACAGCTGCCTACCCCCTTCGTAAGTGCAGGTCCTAAATGAGCTTTTTTCTCTGTTCCCTCACCACAATCCAGATTCTTTTGGGGAGTTACCAGTACAGTAACCATAACAGGAAGTACTTAATTTATTACGCTACTGCTTTTCTTAATCTCAGTGGAGATATTTACTGATAAACAGCTACCTACGCAGCATGTTCATGTCGTTCCTAAATGAGCTTTTATCTCTCTGCCCTCACCACAAATCAGATTCTTCTGAGGAGTTCCCAGTACATTATCCTTTCCCCTGTGTAATTACCTTAACAAGCTCCAGCTGTTTTTATTCTCAGAAGGTTTACTCCCTGATATACAGCTGCCTACCCCCTTCGTAAGTGCAGGTCCTAAATGAGCTTTTTTCTCTGTTCCCTCACCACAATCCAGATTCTTTTGGGGAGTTACCAGTACAGTAACCATACCAGGAAGTACTTAATTTATTAAGCTACTGCTTTTCTTAATCTCAGTGGAGATATTTACTGATAAACAGCTACCTACGCAGCATGTTCATGTCGTTCCTAAATGAGCTTTTATCTCTCTGCCCTCACCACAAATCAGATTCTTCTGAGGAGTTCCCAGTACATTATCCTTTCCCCTGTGTAATTACCTTAAGAAGCTCCAGCTGTTTTTATTCTCAGAAGGTTTACTCCCTGATATACAGCTGCCTACCCCCTTCGTAAGTGCAGGTCCTAAATGAGCTTTTTTCTCTGTTCCCTCACCACAATCCAGATTCTTTTGGGGAGTTACCAGTACAGTAACCATACCAGGAAGTACTTAATTTATTAAGCTACTGCTTTTCTTAATCTCAGTGGAGATATTTACTGATAAACAGCTACCTACGCAGCATGTTCATGTCGTTCCTAAACGAGCTTTTATCTCTCTGCCCTCACCACAAATCAGATTCTTCTGAGGAGTTCCCAGTACATTATCCTTTCCCCTGTGTAATTACCTGAACAAGCTCCAGCTGTTTTTATTCTCAGAAGTTTTACTCCCTGATATACAGCTGCCTACCCCCTTCGTAAGTGCAGGTCCTAAATGAGCTTTTTTCTCTGTTCCCTCACCACAATCCAGATTCTTTTGGGGAGTTACCTGTACAGTAACCATACCAGGAAGTACTTAATTTATTACGCTACTGCTTTTCTTAATCTCAGTGGAGATATTTACTGATAAACAGCTACCTACACAGCATGTTCATGTCGTTCCTAAATGAGCTTTTATCTCTCTGCCCTCACCACGAATCAGATTCTTCTGAGGAGTTCCCAGTACATTATCCTTTCCCCTGTGTATTTACCTTAACAAGCTCCAGCTGTTTTTATTCTCAGAAGGTTTACTCCCTGATATACAGCTGCCTAGCCCCTTCGTAAGTGCAGGTCCTAAATGAGCTTTTTTCTCTGTTCCCTCACCACAATCCAGATTCTTTTGGGGAGTTACCAGTACAGTAACCATACCAGGAAGTACTTAATTTATTAAGCTACTGCTTTTCTTAATCTCAGTGGAGATATTTACTGATAAACAGCTACCTACGCAGCATGTTCATGTCGTTCATAAATGAGCTTTTATCTCTCTGCCCTCACCACAAATCAGATTCTTCTGAGGAGTTCCCAGTACATTATCCTTTCCCCTTTGTAATTACCTTAACAAGCTCCAGCTGTTTTTATTCTCAGAAGGTTTACTCCCTGATATACAGCTGCCTACCCCGTTCGTAAGTGCAGGTCCTAAATGAGCTTTTTTCTCTGTTCCCTCACCACAATCCAGATTCTTTTGGGGAGTTACCAGTACAGTAACCATACCAGGAAGTACTTAATTTATTAAGCTACTGCTTTTCTTAATCTCAGTGGAGATATTTACTGATAAACAGCTACCTACGCAGCATGTTCATGTCGTTCCTAAATGAGCTTTTATCTCTCTGCCCTCACCACAAATCAGATTCTTCTGAGGAGTTCCCAGTACATTATCCTTTCCCCTGTGTAATTACCTTAACAAGCTCCAGCTGTTTTTATTCTCAGAAGGTTTACTCCCTGATATACAGCTGCCTACCCCCTTCGTAAGTGCAGGTCCTAAATGAGCTTTTTTCTCTGTTCCCTCACCACAATCCAGATTCTTTTGGGGAGTTACCAGTACAGTAACCATAACAGGAAGTACTTAATTTATTAAGCTACTGCTTTTCTTAATCTCAGTGGAGATATTTACTGATAAACAGCTACCTACGCAGCATGTTCATGTCGTTCCTAAATGAGCTTTTATCTCTCTGCCCTCACCACAAATCAGATTCTTCTGAAGAGTTCCCAGTACATTATCCTTTCCCCTGTGTAATTACCTTAACAAGCTCCAGCCGTTTTTATTCTCAGAAGGTTTACTCCCTGATATACAGCTGCCTACCCCCTTCGTAAGTGCAGGTCCTAAATGAGCTTTTTTCTCTGTTCCCTCACCACAATCCAGATTCTTTTGGGGAGTTACCAGTACAGTAACCATACCAGGAAGTACTTAATTTATTAAGCTACTGCTTTTCTTAATCTCAGTGGAGATATTTACTGATAAACAGCTACCTACGCAGCATGTTCATGTCGTTCCTAAATGAGCTTTTATCTCTCTGCCCTCACCACAAATCAGATTCTTCTGAGGAGTTCCCAGTACATTATCCTTTCCCCTGTGTAATTACCTTAAGAAGCTCCAGCTGTTTTTATTCTCAGAAGGTTTACTCCCTGATATACAGCTGCCTACCCCCTTCGTAAGTGCAGGTCCTAAATGAGCTTTTTTCTCTGTTCCCTCACCACAATCCAGATTCTTTTGGGGAGTTACCAGTACAGTAACCATACCAGGAAGTACTTAATTTATTAAGCTACTGCTTTTCTTAATCTCAGTGGAGATATTTACTGATAAACAGCTACCTACGCAGCATGTTCATGTCGTTCCTAAACGAGCTTTTATCTCTCTGCCCTCACCACAAATCAGATTCTTCTGAGGAGTTCCCAGTACATTATCCTTTCCCCTGTGTAATTACCTTAACAAGCTCCAGCTGTTTTTATTCTCAGAAGTTTTACTCCCTGATATACAGCTGCCTACCCCCTTCGTAAGTGCAGGTCCTAAATGAGCTTTTTTCTCTGTT
This sequence comes from Perognathus longimembris pacificus, assembly GCF_023159225.1. NCBI lineage: Eukaryota > Metazoa > Chordata > Mammalia > Rodentia > Heteromyidae > Perognathus > Perognathus longimembris. The sequence goes on along the minus strand of NW_025961717.1, from coordinate 7,098 downwards.
CCCTCACCACAATCCAGATTCTTTTGGGGAGTTACCAGTACAGTAACCATACCAGGAAGTACTTCATTTATTAAGCTACTGCTTTTCTTAATCTCAGTGGAGATATTTACTGATAAACAGCTACCTACGCAGCACGTTCATGTCGTTCCTAAATGAGCTTTTATCTCTCTGCCCTCACCACATATCAGATTCTTCTGAGGAGTTCCCAGTACATTATCCTTTCCCCTGTGTAATTACCTTAACAAGCTCCAGCTGTTTTTATTCTCAGAAGGTTTACTCCCTGATATACAGCTGCCTACCCCCTTCGTAAGTGCAGGTCCTAAATGAGCTTTTTTCTCTGTTCCCTCACCACAATCCAGATTCTTTTGGGGAGTTACCAGTACAGTAACCATACCAGGAAGTACTTAATTTATTAAGCTACTGCTTTTCTTAATCTCAGTGGAGATATTTACTGATAAACAGATACCTACACAGCATGTTCATGTCGTTCCTAAATGAGCTTTTATCTCTCTGCCCTCACCACAAATTAGATTCTTCTGAGGAGTTCCCAGTACATTATCCTTTCCCCTGTGTAATTACCTTAACAAGCTCCAGCTGTTTTTATTCTCAGAAGGTTTACTCCCTGATATACAGCTGCCTACCCCCTTCGTAAGTGCAGGTCCTAAATGAGCTTTTTTCTCTGTTCCCTCACCACAATCCAGATTCTTTTGGGGAGTTACCAGTACAGTAACCATACCAGGAAGTACTTAATTTATTAAGCTACTGCTTTTCTTAATCTCAGTGGAGATATTTACTGATAAACAGCTGCCTACGCAGCATGTTCATATCGTTCCTAAACGTGCTTTTATCTCTCTGCCCTCACCACAAATCAGATTCTTCTGAGGAGTTCCCAGTACATTATCCTTTCCCCTGTGTAATTACCTTAACAAGCTCCAGCTGTTTTTATTCTCAGAAGGTTTACTCCCTGATATACAGCTGCCTACCCCCTTCGTAAGTGCAGGTCCTAAATGACCTTTTTTCTCTGTTCCCTCACCACAATCCAGATTCTTTTGGGGAGTTACCAGTACAGTAACCATACCAGGAAGTACTTAATTTATTAAGGTACTGCTTTTCTTAATCTCAGTGGAGATATTTACTGATAAACAGCTACCTACGCAGCATGTACATGTCGTTCCTAAATGAGCTTTTATCTCTCTGCCCTCACCACAAATCAGATTCTTCTGAGGAGTTCGCAGTACATTATCCTTTCCCCTGTGTAATTACCTTAACAAGCTCCAGCTGTTTTTATTCTCAGAAGGTTTACTCCCTGATATACAGCTGCCTACCCCCTTCGTAAGTGCAGGTCCTAAATGAGCTTTTTTCTCTGTTCCCTCACCACAATCCAGATTCTTTTGGGGAGTTACCAGTACAGTAACCATACCAGGAAGTACTTAATTTATTAAGCTACTGCTTTTCTTAATCTCAGTGGAGATATTTACTGATAAACAGCTACCTACGCAGCACGTTCATGTCGTTCCTAAATGAGCTTTTATCTCTCTGCCCTCACCACAAATCAGAATCTTCTGAGGAGTTCCCAGTACATTATCCTTTCCCCTGTGTAATTACCTTAACAAGCTCCAGCTGTTTTTATTCTCAGAAGGTTTACTCCCTGATATACAGCTGCCTACCCCCTTCGTAAGTGCAGGTCCTAAATGAGCTTTTTTCTCTGTTCCCTCACCACAATCCAGATTCTTTTGGGGAGTTACCAGTACAGTAACCATACCAGGAAGTACTTAATTTATTAAGCTACTGCTTTTCTTAATCTCAGTGGAGATATTTACTGATAAACAGCTACCTACACAGCATGTTCATGTCGTTCCTAAATGAGCTTTTATCTCTCTGCCCTCACCACAAATCAGATTCTTCTGAGGAGTTCCCAGTACATTATCCTTTCCCCTGTGTAATTACCTTAACAAGCTCCAGCTGTTTTTATTCTCAGAAGGTTTACTCCCTGATATACAGCTGCCTACCCCCTTCGTAAGTGCAGGTCCTAAATGAGCTTTTTTCTCTGTTCCCTCACCACAATCCAGATTCTTTTGGGGAGTTACCAGTACAGTAACCATACCAGGAAGTACTTAATTTATTAAGGTACTGCTTTTCTTAATCTCAGTGGAGATATTTACTGATAAACAGCTACCTACGCAGCATGTACATGTCGTTCCTAAATGAGCTTTTATCTCTCTGCCCTCACCACAAATCAGATTCTTCTGACGAGTTCGCAGTACATTATCCTTTCCCCTGTGTAATTACCTTAACAAGCTCCAGCTGTTTTTATTCTCAGAAGGTTTACTCCCTGATATACAGCTGCCTACCCCCTTCGTAAGTGCAGGTCCTAAATGAGCTTTTTTCTCTGTTCCCTCACCACAATCCAGATTCTTTTGGGGAGTTACCAGTACAGTAACCATACCAGGAAGTACTTAATTTATTAAGCTACTGCTTTTCTTAATCTCAGTGGAGATATTTACTGATAAACAGCTACCTACGCAGCACGTTCATGTCGTTCCTAAATGAGCTTTTATCTCTCTGCCCTCACCACAAATCAGATTCTTCTGAGGAGTTCCCAGTACATTATCCTTTCCCCTGTGTAATTACCTTAACAAGCTCCAGCTGTTTTTATTCTCAGAAGGTTTACTCCCTGATATACAGCTGCCTACCCCCTTCGTAAGTGCAGGTCCTAAATGAGCTTTTTTCTCTGTTCCCTCACCACAATCCAGATTCTTTTGGGGAGTTACCAGTACAGTAACCATACCAGGAAGTACTTAATTTATTAAGCTACTGCTTTTCTTAATCTCAGTGGAGATATTTACTGATAAACAGCTACCTACGCAGCATGTACATGTCGTTCCTAAATGAGCTTTTATCTCTCTGCCCTCACCACAAATCAGATTCTTCTGAGGAGTTCGCAGTACATTATCCTTTCCCCTGTGTAATTACCTTAACAAGCTCCAGCTGTTTTTATTCTCAGAAGGTTTACTCCCTGATATACAGCTGCCTACCCCCTTCGTAAGTGCAGGTCCTAAATGAGCTTTTTTCTCTGTTCCCTCACCACAATCCAGATTCTTTTGGGGAGTTACCAGTACAGTAACCATACCAGGAAGTACTTAATTTATTAAGCTAATGCTTTTCTTAATCTCAGTGGAGATATTTACTGATAAACAGCTAACTACGCAGCATGTTCATGTCGTTCCTAAATGAGCTTTTATCTCTCTGCCCTCACCACAAATCAGATTCTTCTGAGGAATTCCCAGTACATTATCCTTTCCCCTGTGTAATTACCTTAACAAGCTCCAGCTGTTTATATTCTCAGAAGGTTTACTCCTTAATATACAGCTGCCTACCCCCTTAGTAAGTGCAGGTCCTTAATGAGTTTTTTCTCTGTTCCCTCACCACAATCCAGATTCTTTTGGGGAGTTACCAGTACAGTAACCATACCAGGAAGTACTTAATTTATTAAGCTTCTGCTTTTCTTAATCACAGTGGAGATATTTACTGATAAACAGCTACCTACGCAGCATGTTCATGTCGTTCCTAAATGAGCTTTTATCTCTCTGCCCTCACCACAAATCAGATTCTTCTGAGGAGTTCCCAGTACATTATCCTTTCCCCTGTGTAATTACCTTATCAAGCTCCAGCTGTTTTTATTCTCAGAAGGTTTACTCCCTGATATACAGCTGCCTACCCCCTTCGTAAGTGCAGGTCCTAAATGAGCTTTTTTCTCTGTTCCCTCACCACAATCCAGATTCTTTTGGGGAGTTACCAGTACAGTAACCATACCAGGAAGTACTTAATTTATTAAGCTACTGCTTTTCTTAATCTCAGTGGAGATATTTACTGATAAACAGCTGCCTACGCAGCATGTTCATGTCGTTCCTAAACGAGCTTTTATCTCTCTGCCCTCACCACAAATCAGATTCTTCTGAGGAGTTCCCAGTACATTATCCTTTCCCCTGTGTAATTACCTTAACAAGCTCCAGCTGTTTTTATTCTCAGAAGTTTTACTCCCTGATATACAGCTGCCTACCCCCTTCGTAAGTGCAGGTCCTAAATGAGCTTTTTTCTCTGTTCCCTCACCACAATCCAGATTCTTTTGGGGAGTTACCAGTACAGTAACCATACCAGGAAGTACTTCATTTATTAAGCTACTGCTTTTCTTAATCTCAGTGGAGATATTTACTGATAAACAGCTACCTACGCAGCACGTTCATGTCGTTCCTAAATGAGCTTTTATCTCTCTGCCCTCACCACATATCAGATTCTTCTGAGGAGTTCCCAGTACATTATCCTTTCCCCTGTGTAATTACCTTAACAAGCTCCAGCTGTTTTTATTCTCAGAAGGTTTACTCCCTGATATACAGCTGCCTACCCCCTTCGTAAGTGCAGGTCCTAAATGAGCTTTTTTCTCTGTTCCCTCACCACAATCCAGATTCTTTTGGGGAGTTACCAGTACAGTAACCATACCAGGAAGCACTTAATTTATTAAGCTACTGCTTTTCTTAATCTCAGTGGAGATATTTACTGATAAACAGATACCTACACAGCATGTTCATGTCGTTCCTAAATGAGCTTTTATCTCTCTGCCCTCACCACAAATTAGATTCTTCTGAGGAGTTCCCAGTACATTATCCTTTCCCCTGTGTAATTACCTTAACAAGCTCCAGCTGTTTTTATTCTCAGAAGGTTTACTCCCTGATATACAGCTGCCTACCCCCTTCGTAAGTGCAGGTCCTAAATGAGCTTTTTTCTCTGTTCCCTCACCACAATCCAGATTCTTTTGGGGAGTTACCAGTACAGTAACCATACCAGGAAGTACTTAATTTATTAAGCTACTGCTTTTCTTAATCTCAGTGGAGATATTTACTGATAAACAGCTGCCTACGCAGCATGTTCATATCGTTCCTAAACGTGCTTTTATCTCTCTGCCCTCACCACAAATCAGATTCTTCTGAGGAGTTCCCAGTACATTATCCTTTCCCCTGTGTAATTACCTTAACAAGCTCCAGCTGTTTTTATTCTCAGAAGGTTTACTCCCTGATATACAGCTGCCTACCCCCTTCGTAAGTGCAGGTCCTAAATGACCTTTTTTCTCTGTTCCCTCACCACAATCCAGATTCTTTTGGGGAGTTACCAGTACAGTAACCATACCAGGAAGTACTTAATTTATTAAGGTACTGCTTTTCTTAATCTCAGTGGAGATATTTACTGATAAACAGCTACCTACGCAGCATGTACATGTCGTTCCTAAATGAGCTTTTATCTCTCTGCCCTCACCACAAATCAGATTCTTCTGAGGAGTTCGCAGTACATTATCCTTTCCCCTGTGTAATTACCTTAACAAGCTCCAGCTGTTTTTATTCTCAGAAGGTTTACTCCCTGATATACAGCTGCCTACCCCCTTCGTAAGTGCAGGTCCTAAATGAGCTTTTTTCTCTGTTCCCTCACCACAATCCAGATTCTTTTGGGGAGTTACCAGTACAGTAACCATACCAGGAAGTACTTAATTTATTAAGCTACTGCTTTTCTTAATCTCAGTGGAGATATTTACTGATAAACAGCTACCTACGCAGCACGTTCATGTCGTTCCTAAATGAGCTTTTATCTCTCTGCCCTCACCACAAATCAGAATCTTCTGAGGAGTTCCCAGTACATTATCCTTTCCCCTGTGTAATTACCTTAACAAGCTCCAGCTGTTTTTATTCTCAGAAGGTTTACTCCCTGATATACAGCTGCCTACCCCCTTCGTAAGTGCAGGTCCTAAATGAGCTTTTTTCTCTGTTCCCTCACCACAATCCAGATTCTTTTGGGGAGTTACCAGTACAGTAACCATACCAGGAAGTACTTAATTTATTAAGCTACTGCTTTTCTTAATCTCAGTGGAGATATTTACTGATAAACAGCTACCTACACAGCATGTTCATGTCGTTCCTAAATGAGCTTTTATCTCTCTGCCCTCACCACAAATCAGATTCTTCTGAGGAGTTCCCAGTACATTATCCTTTCCCCTGTGTAATTACCTTAACAAGCTCCAGCTGTTTTTATTCTCAGAAGGTTTACTCCCTGATATACAGCTGCCTACCCCCTTCGTAAGTGCAGGTCCTAAATGAGCTTTTTTCTCTGTTCCCTCACCACAATCCAGATTCTTTTGGGGAGTTACCAGTACAGTAACCATACCAGGAAGTACTTAATTTATTAAGGTACTGCTTTTCTTAATCTCAGTGGAGATATTTACTGATAAACAGCTACCTACGCAGCATGTACATGTCGTTCCTAAATGAGCTTTTATCTCTCTGCCCTCACCACAAATCAGATTCTTCTGACGAGTTCGCAGTACATTATCCTTTCCCCTGTGTAATTACCTTAACAAGCTCCAGCTGTTTTTATTCTCAGAAGGTTTACTCCCTGATATACAGCTGCCTACCCCCTTCGTAAGTGCAGGTCCTAAATGAGCTTTTTTCTCTGTTCCCTCACCACAATCCAGATTCTTTTGGGGAGTTACCAGTACAGTAACCATACCAGGAAGTACTTAATTTATTAAGCTACTGCTTTTCTTAATCTCAGTGGAGATATTTACTGATAAACAGCTACCTACGCAGCACGTTCATGTCGTTCCTAAATGAGCTTTTATCTCTCTGCCCTCACCACAAATCAGATTCTTCTGAGGAGTTCCCAGTACATTATCCTTTCCCCTGTGTAATTACCTTAACAAGCTCCAGCTGTTTTTATTCTCAGAAGGTTTACTCCCTGATATACAGCTGCCTACCCCCTTCGTAAGTGCAGGTCCTAAATGAGCTTTTTTCTCTGTTCCCTCACCACAATCCAGATTCTTTTGGGGAGTTACCAGTACAGTAACCATACCAGGAAGTACTTAATTTATTAAGCTACTGCTTTTCTTAATCTCAGTGGAGATATTTACTGATAAACAGCTACCTACGCAGCATGTACATGTCGTTCCTAAATGAGCTTTTATCTCTCTGCCCTCACCACAAATCAGATTCTTCTGAGGAGTTCGCAGTACATTATCCTTTCCCCTGTGTAATTACCTTAACAAGCTCCAGCTGTTTT